>NC_134528.1:1878747-2101247 GCF_027942865.1 Odontesthes bonariensis | reverse complement strand
AACAGAAACACAAAGTTAGGAAGTTTAAAAGGCAACTCAGTGACAATCATAGCAGCCCCAAGACAAGTAAGCAAAAACCTGAACCAATAAATAGGTCTTAAGTTGTCTTTTAAAGGCGTCTCCTCTGGTCCGGCACCATCAGTAGGTTCTGATCCACAGACCTCAGACCCCGAGCTGGGTGTAAGGCTGGATCAGATCTCTGATGTAAGGTGGAGCCTGAACCATGCAATGCTCTGAGAGTTAAAACCAACATTTTAAAATTGATCCGAGAGGAAACTGGCAGCCAATGAAGAGCTTTAAGAACAGGGTTCAGTGAGTCCTCCTATTAGAGCGGGTCAGTTAGTTTTGCTCTAACTGCAGGTGAGACGGCTCCTTCTTGTTCAGACATGAAAACAAACTATTACAATAGTCCAAACGCGAAGACACAAATGTTAAAACCGCTCCAGATCATTTTGTGACACCATTTTCCTGAGTTTGGAGATTTTCCTCAGTTGAAAAAAAGCAGTTTTTGGTCGGCTGTTTGACGTGTCTTTGTCAAACACAACACCCGGGTTTCTGAGGCTCGGTTTAACAGACCGGCACAAGTCACCCAAGCACTGGTTAATCCCTGGAGTGGAGTCATAACCAGTGTTTCTGTTTTGTCCACATTTAGCTGCAAGGTGTTATCATTTAGCCATCGTTTTATCTCCACCAAACAATGAACTGAGGACTTTAGCCTCTGGAGCTCAGTTGGCTTGAAAGAGACGTAAAGCTGGTATCATCAGCAAAATATGTGGCACGAAACATCAGAAAATCTCTGGAGGATTTTTCCCAAAGGGATAAAATACAGCAAAAATAATACAGGACCCAAGACAGAACCTTGAGGGACTCCACACAACAGATCTGCTGACTCAGGCCTTATTGTTGACCTGTCCAGGGTGCACCCCGCCTCTCGCCCGATGACCGCTGGGATAGGCTCCAGCCCGACCGACGGATTAAGCGGGTATAGAAAATGGATGGATGGATATATAAATTATACGTCCTCTAGACATATCAGAATTATGATGGTTAACAGGACCGAATTCTGTTCCCTCTACATGTGCTTCATTTCGGCAATATCGAGGAAATAAACATGTCCAGTAGTATGCCGATGACACCCGGCTCTATTTATCTAGGAAACCGATCAGTTACTTCTTGTCTTAGAGACATAAAGGTAAGTTTCTCTTTTGGAATTCTGACTAAATAGAAGTAATCTCACAAGTTATTGTGATGGCACTCCCATCATTCCTTGTGCTGCTGTCAGGAAAGTTGGAGCCATTTTTGACCTGGATTTGTCTTGTATTCAAATATAAAACATTTGTCCACAGCAGCCTTATTTCATCTGCGTTATATTACCAAAATCAGAAACATGTGGGATAATCCAAAAAGGTTGTCTCGTGCTTGCTTATAGATAGGAGGGGAGGGCGCTGGCTGTGTTGGCTTTGGATCCGAGCAGGCAGGTAGGTGACTCAGGCTGAAGAGGAAGTCCAACATGGCTGGTGAAGCAAGCCCGAGGAGACCAGGACAATGGAAAGAGTGGACGAGGGAGGCAAGAAACACTCGAGTCGGCCTAATTACCACAAAGAAAATGAGACAATCTGGCTGTGTTTGAAACCGCATACTTCTACTACTACTCATTCTAACTTTCTGAGTTAGTATGCGAGTTTGAGTAAGCAGAAGTTCCCGGATGCATACTAGATTCTCCGAAATGTTGGGTATGCATCATGAGGTTACTACTCATACTCAAACTACCCAAGATGCAACGTAACGTGACGTCGCCGATCGTCATTTCCTGTCAAAACGGCAGTTTCAAGCTAGCTACAACGAGGGTAGGTTCACTTCCTGTTTTCAAAACAAAAGCACCGATTGTATCCTAATGGCTTTCCCTATGATAAAAGGCAACGGGTATTTTATTTTGTGAAAATAACAGGAAGTGCGTTGCTCACTGCGGCTAGCTTTAGTAGCGCCGAATTCGTGGGAACAAAATTGTAAACAGCCGGTATTTTGTCAGGTTTTCAACACGTTGGGGATCTAAACGACTACTTTCTCACCTGAAAATGTTTCAAATGTTGCTAAAGTTTACAGAGTTTAGAGCTTAAGGGAAATCAGCTTCAGGCCGGCTGATTCGAAACAGAAACAGAAAAACTGGTCCTTACAGTTATTACATCTATGCTGGATTACTATGGCACCATTTTAACTGCATTTTGAACAAACTGAATGTGATAGCTTTGAGTAACTTTACTGTACTCCCCACACACAGAAAATACAGAGCAAGAATAAACAATACAGTCTTAGTTTGAATTTCTCTGAGATGTACCTTTTTGTAAAACAGCATCGGTCTCAGAGAGTTCCCCTTAAAAACAGAAACAACAGCAGAAGTTTTCAGCCGCTGCG
Source organism: Odontesthes bonariensis (assembly GCF_027942865.1). Classification (NCBI taxonomy): domain Eukaryota; kingdom Metazoa; phylum Chordata; class Actinopteri; order Atheriniformes; family Atherinopsidae; genus Odontesthes; species Odontesthes bonariensis. The sequence continues at coordinate 2,098,835 of NC_134528.1, read as the reverse complement.
TTGACCTTTCTCTCACTGGAAAAATCAATTGTTGTTCTTCTGCACCAACTGAGAGCAGATCAATGAGGCAGCAGAGTGCAATACAGTTACAACACGTTTAGACAAAAGGATGTAGATGGTGGTCAGAGAAACCATTAAGCCATCACAAAACTACTGTATATGCAGATTAAGAGCAGAGGCAGCCACAAGGTTAGAGCGAATTAGCATATTCTGCAGGTCCACGGTCCATGCTGTGATCATACAACCCATATTTGCTCAAACTTTGGAACCTTTTAAAAGGGAATTCCAGGTTCAAAATAATAAATACATTTAATTTTATTTATTGAAGACCTTAAACCATCTTTCATCCTCATCCTGCGGCTCCGCATGGCTTTGGAAAATAAATGAAAAAGTATCCAACTGAAGTGTATTTCATTTGTGTTTTTTATTTGTAGTTCTAAATTGGACAATTATTGTGATCTTGAAATATTAAAATAAAATAATATTTTATTATTTTTATTATTTTTCATTGCTCAAAATTTGCGTCACACTCGCCGAAAGCCGGCATATTCCCGCCAAAACGCTGCGCATTTATGGAGACTTTCAACCCCAGTGAGGCCAAGTGTGGAGAAATGTAAGAAAAGAAAAATATCTGAAGAAAATAGAACATTTAATGATGCCTAGGCAGCAACACAAAGCGCAAAAGTTAAAAAAAAACAATATTTACAATACTTTATATTTTATATAAAGTATTTATAATACTTTATATTATCAAATATGAAGAATTATAAATACTTTATAAATGCTTTATATGAAATATAAAGTATTACTTTATATTTTTTATAAAGCATTTATAATACTTTTCATGTTTTAAATTGTGTGTGTGCACCTTATTCCCTCTGAACTTAACTGGAGGATATTCTTGAAAATGAGATTTGAAATCTCAAGAGTTACTATTTTCTGTTTAAATTGAGGTTAAATAAAATTATTAAATAAAGTACAAACAAAAGAGGAATAAATGATTATGTAATGTTAGTTAAAAATGACCGACACAGTGTTTAAATAAGTGACAATAAATTACCAGACGGTTAAAAAAAATGAAAACATAAAATTATAATTATATAACAGCCAGACTGAATAAACGCTTTGGTTGGGAAGGTTTTTCCGCTCCTCTGGAAAACCGTTCCAGTGGTTTGGAGCTAAATGACAGAAAGAAGCATCATGGCAGTTTCTGGTCTGCTTCCTGGAACAGCTGTGAGAAAACGACTGGAGGTTTAGATGTTCTTTCTGAAAGCCTCACACAGGGATCAGAGTCTGAAAGGTTAGCTGTGGGATGTGCTCTCCTGGTGGTCCCTGGAAGCACTCCTGCAGCACAACTTTAAAGAGCTGATTTAGTCTTTAAGATTGTTTAGAAATGGCCTGATTTTGAAAATGTTCTTTAAAATAATGAAACGAGCTCCTTTGAGGGACCGTCCTCCGCAGTTCGTGAGCAGGTGGCGTTTGTTTGTGCAGACAGATGCTCTTTGGTTGACATACGATGGCGTCCATGAGGAGATGCTGTTAGTTGGCTGCTTGCTTAATGCTGGCTGGGTTTAAATCACTGAATAAACTCCCTTGTTAACCCAGATTTATGACCAGGTGAAGTGTAATATAAAATCGGTTGCTCGTCTCGGATCCTTGAACTTGTGGTGGAGACTGAACTTCAGGTATTTTCTTTCGGCTTCGTGAAGGTGGTCTTTATTTTGCATTTTCAGCAGCTTGTGTGGGACTTCTCGGTCGGCCTCTGTTGTGCAGCACAAGCTTGAAGTTCTCCGGAGTCTCTGACAGATAATAATTTAATTTAATATAATATAATAAACATAAATAATAACTGCACTGTAACGAATTGCTGTATATTTACGGTGGATTTACAACAGTATTCAACTGTATTTTACAGTAATTGTAAAATACTGTTGAATATTCATCCCTCACATGTAAATTAACAGTTAAATCAGTCATTTAACAATACCAGTAGATAACTGTAATTTAACAGCATAAAACAGTATTTGTAATGAATTGCTGTCCAAATCCAAAATATGTTATTATACTGTTAAATAAGTCACGGTAGATACGCTGTAAAATTACTAAAACGCAGTTATCCTACCGCCATGTACTGTAATCCAAAAAAACAGTATTATACTGTTTGATAAATAACAGTAGTTGCACTGTAAAATAAGCGTAAAATAAGTTATTTTACAGGGAAATTCTTTACAGTGTGTAAATCAAATCAAATTTATTTGTAGCACATTTCATGTCCAAAACAATTCAAAGTGCTATACATAAAATAAAAGCATTGCAGCAGGGAGTGCAAGAAGCATTAAAATACATAAAAGAATATAAAGAGAAACAAATAAAATCATTTAAATTAATTTAAAAACAGGCAACAAGACAGATAAGTTCAAAGATATCGTGCAGATTTCATGCATAGACACATGAGAACAGAAATGTTTTTAACCTGGATTTAAAAATGTCTCCATTTGGTGAAAGTTTAATCTCCACTGGCAGTTTGTTCCACTTGTTTGCAGCATAACAGCTAAATGCTGCTTCTCCATGTTTAGTCTGGACTCTGGACTGGACCAGCTGACCTGAGTCCTTGGATCTCAGAGCTCTGCTGGCTTTATATTCTCTGAACATATCACAGATTGTAAACCATCAGCAGGCTTTTAAAATCTATCCTGTGACTGACTGGAAGCCAGAGTAAAGATTTTAAAGCTGCTGTGATGTGTTCAGATCTCTTTGTAGAGACTGTTTGAAACCGCATACTACATACTGCATACTGCATACTACATACTGCATACTGCATACTGCATACTGCATACCACATACTGCATACCACATACTGCATACTACATACTGCATACTGCATACTACATACTACATACTACATACTGCATACTGCATACTGCATACTGCATACTACATACTGCATACTGCATACTGCATACTGCATACCACATACTGCATACTACATACTGCATACTGCATACTACATACTACATACTACATACTGCATACTGCATACTACATACTGCATACTGCATACTACATACTGCATACTACATACTGTATACTACATACTGTATACTACATACTGTATATTACATACTGCATACTACATACTACATACTACATACTGCATACTACATACCGCATACCACATACTGCATACTATATACTGCATACTACATACTGTATACTGCATACTACATACTGCATACTATATACTGCATACTACATACTGCATACTACATACTGTATACTACATACTGTATACTACATACTGTATACTATATACTGCATACTACATACTGCATACTATATACTGCATACTACATACTGCATACTACATACTGCATACTATATACTGCATACTACATACTGCATACTACATACTGCATACTACATACTGCATACTACATACTGCATACTGCATACTACATACTGCATACTACATACTGTATACTGCATACTACATACTGCATACTACATACTACATACTGCATATTACATACTGTATACTACATACTACATACCACATACTGCATACTACATACTGCATACTACATACTGCATACTACATACTGTATACTGCATACTACATACTGCATACTACATACTACATACTGCATACTACATACTGTATACTACATACTGTATATTACATACTGCATACTACATACTACATACTACATACTACATACTACATACTACATACTGCATACTACATACCGCATACCGCATACCACATACTGCATACTACATACTGCATACTACATACTGCATACTACATACTGCATACTACATACTGTATACTACATACTACATACTGCATACTACATACTGCATACTACATACTGCATACTGCATACTACATACTGCATACTACATACTGTATACTACATACTGTATACTACATACTACATACTGCATACTACATACTACATACTGCATACTGCATACTACATGCCGCATACCGCATACCGTATACTACATACTACATACTGCATACTACATACTGCATACTACATACTACATACTACATACCGCATACTACATACTGCATACCGCATACCGCATACTACATACTGCATACTACATACTGCATACTACATACTGCATACTACATACTACATACCGCATACTACATACTGCATACTACATACTGCATACTACATACTACATACTACATACTACATACTGATCGATCAGACAGTATGCAGAGCGTTTACCCACAATGCATTTCTCTCCTGCCCGAGCCGAAATCAGCCGGCCTGAAGCTGATTTCTCTTAAGCTCTAAACTCTGTAAACTTTAGCAACATTTGAAACATTTTCAGGTGAGAAAGTAGTCGTTTAGATCCCCAACGTGTTGAAAACCTGACAAAATACCGGCTGTTTACAATTTTGTTCCCACGAATTCTGCGCTACTAAAGCTAGCCGCAGTGAGCTAACGCACTTCCTGTTATTTTCACAAAATAAAATACCCGTTGCCTTTTATCATAGGGAAAGCCATTACCATACAATTGGTGCTTTTGTTTTGAAAACAGGAAGTGAACCTACCCTCGTTGTAGCTAGCTTGAAACTGCCGTTTTGACAGGAAATGACGATCGGCGACGTCACGTTACGTTGCATCTTGGGTAGTTTGAGTATGAGTAGTAACCTCATGATGCATACCCAACATTTCAGAGAATCTAGGATGCATCCGGGAACTTAAAAAAGTTAAAGTTAGTATGAGACGTGGGAGTAGTAGGAGAAGTATGCGGTTTCGAACATAGCCTTAGTGTTTGCCATTGAGTGCGTGTGGATATTCTCCCTGTTTGCATGTATATCAGGATGCCTGTGTGACACTCAGATGAGTGTGTTGTCTTTCTGTGAGGGGTGGGCTTCAGTGTGGGGCAGTGGGCTCACACTTCTGATGGATATTATGAGCTGGTGACAATGGTGTTTCCATTTGTGGTTGGTGGTTTGTGTGTTAGCTTCTCTGAGTCTTTAAACCTGCTAACTAGCTGGGATGTGGGACCACTCTGTGTGTGGTTTTGGTCATTATTGTCTGTCCAGTGCAGCAGTTTAGTGTTGAGATCCTCGTTGTAAAGTGTGTTCCTGGGTTTGGGAAAGTCCTCTTGAATGATTTGGTGAGAATATAGCTACCTAACTTACCGCTCTTACTCTAGCACTAGTTTTGCTCTTAGCTGTTTGGTTTGGGAAGGAAATGCACTTATAATTTCTTGTGACCTGAAGTTCTTTTGCCTACCGATGTGGAACACACTTATTGTAAGTCGCTTTGGATAAAAGCGTCTGCAGAATGACCGTAATGTGATATTCAGTTCCATTGCTGCTGCATGTATGTGAGGCTCTTTCCCTTCTGCTGTCTGGTTTGTAGCGTTCAGATTCTCGTGCTTTTGTTTTAGTGATGGAACCAGCAGTCCAGTTTTAGTTGAGTTTAGTTTTTATGTTTTTGGGTTGGAGGGAGGACGCCAGATCCTGCAGCGCTTTGTGGATTAGGCTGAGTGGTCTCCAGTCTTTCTGTTCTTTTTGGCCGGCACATCACTTCTTTTTCTTCTTTGTAGCAGAAAAACATGAGCTGTCGTTTGGCTCTAAACGACTTTCAGTCGTCATGGAGGAGTTTAGTGTGGTGGCTGAAGCCACGTTGAATTGTTCCTTATTGAAGTGGCCCGTGTTGGTGACCTGTTGACCTTTGGCTGCTGGATTCCATGTTTGTTTCCCTGTTGCAGGTTCCTGGAGGAACCCCTGGTGCTCCACCCCTCTGCACCCTCACCTGCCCTTTCAGTGGCAGAGCAGGACTCTTTGGGTGGTGCATGGGCTTAATTGTTCTTAATTGGGCCTGAAGGGGGAGTCGGGACTCTTGTAGTTTATTGTCGAGCTGATGCTGGCTGGGTTTTACGAATAAACAAAAGTACTTTCTTACCTCTTTGTTTTGTCTCTATTTTATGTTGCGGCCGAGTCGTAACGCTGTCAGTCTGAGCAGAACCATGAGGAAACGTGGCTTTGATGTGCTGTGTCTGCCGACACCTGCAGCATTCAGGAAATTCACCGTGAATGCAGCCGGGTGCTTTGTGTTAGATGGACTCCAAATTTTTAATGTTTAAGACTTAGGGCGTATTCACACCTACCTCGTTTGGTCCGGACCAAACGACCAAACGGACCAGATTTTCGTTGGTTCGGACCTTTTGGGATGGTCTGAATACAAACCACCGAACTCTGGTCCGGACCAAACAAGCGGACCGAGACCAAGCTGAAAGGTCGGACTCAGTCCGGATCAAACGAACCCTGGTGCGGATCTTTTGGAGGTGTGAAAGGGATCAAACGAACCCTGGTGCGGATCATTTGGAGGTGAGAAAGCTTTACCACAGCCGGTCTAATTACTAGACCGGCTGTGGTAAAGCTAACGAAAGACCGAAAATAATATTTCTAGACTGAAAATGAGTAGGGGACAAACGTGGGCCGAAGAGGAGACCCGTGCTCTTGTGGACGTTTGGGCAGATGCCCACATATCATATATTTGGAGCGTAGCCGCCTTGCCCTTTGTCGTCGTTGTTGATAAATGACTTGTACAGCAGCATAGTAATTACACAGTTGTGAAAATAGCAAAACGTTGAAAAAACATATAGTTTTGAATATAAGCAATAACGGCACGGAAAGCGTCCATGACTACATTCACTTTTGAACTTAGCACTTTGTGCGCGTGTCGATTCTGACCAATGGCCGAATGACTTCAGGGCGCGTGGCTTTGATGACATATTTTGGTCCGTTTACTGAAATGTACAGTCTGAAAGCGAACCGCACCAAAATGAAAAAAAAGGTTCGGACCAAAGCAAGTGAACTATCGGACTTTCCTGGTCTGAATACGCCCTTAAAACTCAACTCAACTTTATTTATAATGCCCTTTAACACAGCCGTGGCTGAAACAAAGTGCTGTACATGAGTGAGAACACGAAATATAAGGCATAAAACATAAGAACAATGTAAAAACAATAATAAACTATAACAATATTAAAACAATAACAGAAACAGAGTCTCATGCTGGGTTAAAAGCCAGGGAATAAAAATGGGTTTTAAGACAGGTTTTAAAAATGGACAGTGAAGTGAAAACAACAAAGAATTGTTCTCCAAATTGAACTCAAGTGTGTTTGTTCGTAGGTTATTAATGCAGACGACAGTGTGAAGGAAGCCTTAAAGGGACAGTTCGCCTCTTCTGACATGAAGCTGTGTAACATCCCATATCAGCAACATCATTTCTGAACATCTTCTTACCCCCTGCTGCGTCCTGTGAGCAGAGGTCCAGCCTCGTTTTGGTGTTGATGAAGGTAGTCCGGCTAGTTGGCTGGGGTTTAAAAAATAAAGCGTTTTGCTTCTCAGAACAATATGCGTTCAACAGAGTAATACATTTGCATCACAAAATGGTTCTCCAGGAAAAAGTCAGACATCACAATCTCTTGGCCCTATTTTCTCTCCGTTCGTATCACTGCCTGCTGTGCAGACCGAAGTGCAGACAGAGCAGCAAACACCGTAACAGGCGCGGCGGCAGCAGGCAGTGATACGAAGGGAGAGAAAATAGGGCCAAGAGATTGTGAGCTCTGACTTTTTCCTGGAGAACCATTTTGTGTTGCAAATGTATTACTCTGTTGAACGCATATTGTTCTGAGAAGCAAAACGCTTTATTTTTTAAACCCCAGCCAACTAGCCGGACTACCTTCATCAACACCAAAACGAGGCTGGAACTCTGCTCACAGGACGCAGCAGGGGGGAAGAAGATGTTCAGAAATGATGCTGCTGATATGGGATGTCACACAGCTTCATGTCAGAAGAGGCGAACTATCCCTTTAAGCGTGACCGGCTGATCTGCAGGTATTTTATAAGGTTTTTATTAATCAATTGGTTTGTGTTCAGCTCTGAAATGAGTCACTGTGAAAGTGATTGTGCAGAGTTATTGTTCCACAAAGACACATGGACTCAAAGTGTGGAATACTTGCAGCTACATTCCGCTCTAATCTCACCCACCTCCACCCTCCCACCATTCCCTCCCTCCCCGTGACAAACGTCACACCCCTCCACCAATCGCCCCCTGTGTTTATCCTGCAGCTCGTATAAACCAGAGCAGCCTGAGAAGTTTCTCACTCCATCTGTTTGTCCAGACAATTAAGGCTCCGCAACCTTTGGACTGCCGCACTTCCAAACTCAGAGTCCAGCTCGTTCTCCTCTGGTCCCGCCATGCGTCTCCAGTTCGTCCTGTGCGTAACGGTCCTGCTCGCCTCCTCATTCCTGGAGACGGAGACGCGGATAGTCAAACGTCTGGCCATTGACTGCCCAGAGAAGTGCGACAAGTCGCAGTGCGCGCCGATCCCGGCCGACTGCCTGGCCGGCGACGTGCTGGACCACTGCAGCTGCTGCCCGGTGTGCGCGTCCGGGGAGGGCGAGCAGTGCGGCGGCCCCGGAGACCAGGAATGCGCCGAGGGGATGGAGTGCGTGGTGACCGACGGCGTGGAGGTTTCCGCCACCGTCAGGCGAAGAGGCAAGGCCGGCTCATGCGTGTGCACCAGCTCCGAGCCGGTCTGCGGCAGCGACGGCGTTTCCTACCGGAACATCTGCGAGCTGAAGCGCGTCAGCAGCCGCGCAATGAAGCTGCAGCAGCCGCCAGCCATCTTCATCCAGAGAGGGTCCTGCGGAAAGGGTGAGAGCTGCGTGCGTGCGTGTGCGCGTGTGTGAGGAAAAACGGAGAGATTTTTAACTCTAAGTCTGGAAGTTCAGCCCCACACCGGCGGCCTGAGGACAGATAAGAGGGAAATATTTCAGTAATGGGTGTGTTTGTGTGTCTGCCAGGATCTGAACTTGAATGACCTCTGCAGCACACTCACTGGACTTTATAGATGCTGAATTAAACCACAGATCCCGTTCATGATGTGTTTCTTTTAATCAAACACTTCTTCAGCTTCAGTGAACTAAGCACTTTCAACACTTTTCATGTGAAAAGTATTCAAATTGTTCAGTTTGATAACAGTTTAAAACTTTAAAATCTTAAATGTGCGGTAAAGCGTTTAAAAAGCATTTAAAAATGATCTGAAACGGGGAAAAGTGTAATGTTTTAAACTGTTACGTGCACATTTTAGTCTTTTATGTGTGAGGAAAGACACACTGGCCTGAATTTTTTCCCTATTTTAGGTAAAAAAATATTAAGTGTGCCTTAAAGTTGTGTCTCATGTGTGGGAAGCGTCACCTCAGGCACACTGCTCTGTAAGTCAGAGTTACATCTGGTGGTTGAAAGTACAAATTGCAAACAAATTAAAACACACGACATAAACCCAAACTACAGTGGCTTCTTAGACAGGGACGGGCTGTTCTTAATCCAGTGTTTGGTTTGTCCCCTCTGAGTTTCCATAGATATGGTGGTAGAAGATATGCCAGGAAGGCAACTAATGATGTCATTGTATCGAATTTTCCCTCTTATTAGAGGTGCCCTGGCGTGCTTTGGCATGTTTTCTGGCTTATCTGCAGTGTTGAAGTGTATTATCACACCAAACATCAGTCAAAGTTATAAAAAGAGGGTATTAGGGCATGTTTTAGTTTGTCTATGCAGAAGGAACTCATTTAACTGTGACCATTTAAAGGCGGAAGTTATTGTGAGCGACCCGCGTATAGTTCTGAGAGCGCAGTCATTTGTTTTCGCTTCGGAGGCGTCTTCAAGAAAATGTGCCGTTGGTCATGAGGGCAAGTTGAGCCTTTTCAGCTTCCCCAAAGACCCAGAAGTCTTGGGTCAGAGGATGTGGTTTGTTTTTCCTGCCAGCAACACAGTTTGGAAAAGGTTTGGGTTTGTTTGCTGCACTTCACAGACGACAGTGTTGTGAACAAGAAGCTGAAAGTCGAGGCCGTTCCAACACTAAAAGGGCACGAGTCCGAACACCAAACTGTGAGCGAAACAGTTTCAAATCTCTGTGTTGTGTTGGCATGACACATATGAATGGATTTTAGTTCCAACATCAACTAACGCGCTAACGAGGCTAACGGCACTTTGCATTAATACATTTACACCAGGGCTGGGTGAGTTAACTCGTTATTATCGCGTTAATTTGTTAATTATTTAACGCCGATTAAAAAAATAAAGGTTTTATTATTTATTTTATTATTGTAAAAGTCTGTTGCTCACAGGCTTTTATTCTGTAAAAAGTCTGTTGCTCACAGGCTTTTATTTTGTAAAAGTCTGCTGCTGTCTGCTGTGGAACAGGAAAAGAAAGTAATCGGCGGATCCACCAAACATGGAGAAGGGTACGGAACTTTTACTCGGCCATTTTCATTTTAAAGTTCTTCCAGACGGCGGAGTGGACAGAACCAAAGTCATCTGTAAACTCTGCCAAGTTGAATTGTCTTCTCAGCGTAGTAGTTCCAGTCTAAAATATCACTTAAAGGCAAAACACACAACTGATAGCAGCAAGTCATTCAAGGAAACAGACAGTGGAGCGAGGCTTCTACATAAAAACTACAGAAAGATGCTGATGTTAAAAGTGTGTTTGCACAACAAATGTTATGGCACTTTCATTCATATGGCAGCACATTTAAAATAAAACTAAATGCTAAAAGCTATACGCTACTTTTGGATTCTGCGTACAAATGAGATTAAACATTTTAATCGTTGCCCAGGCCTAATTTATACAGAAGACATCTGAACGCTCAGAAACACAGAGTTACTCACTTAGTCGTGCGTTTCTCTTTGATGTTCTGGATCCGGTTCTGGCTCCAACGTGTACAACTGGTCCTCATGTTGTCATTCTTGAAAGCATCGAGCGTTTCTCCAGGCGCTTGCATGTTTATTTGTTGTCGTAGCTTCCGAGCTGCAACTGTGGCAGCGCATGTTCAGGAGTCTCCATCACCCCCCCCCCCCCCCCCAGCAAACTTTGAGGAATTTGACCAATCAGAAGATGCTATAACTATAAGTAATAAACTGATTATTAATTACATTTTGATTAACTAATCATCAGTCATTTTACTCTAACATGTCATCAGATGAAGCTGGAGCTGCATTTCTCTTAAATACCACCAGATGTCACTCCAAGAAAACTGCTTACTTTGAGGTAAATGGGAAAAACTGTTTGACAGAGGACATCAAATACCACCAGTCTGATGTGGTGCACATTTTTAATACTGGATCAGAGAAACCTCCTCAGCTCTGTTTACTACAGATCCAGCCTGTACCGCCCCCTGCTGGCCACTCTGCAAAGCACGAGTTTATTCACCACAAACCGCACGATGGGAACAAAGCTGACGAGTATTTTCTAAGAATCAAAGTTCCCGTTTTACTTGCTAACCATGTTAGCATGTTTTAGCCTAAAATCTCTCCATTATTGCTTATCATACAGGTTCAGTCGGGATTTTTATTTGAGTGTCTGGGATGTGCAAAATTCAAAAGGATGAACTCGGACCTTCATCCGCAGACAAATTAGGTTTGTTCCTGTAGATGTCAAAACTTCTAAATGAAAACTTACCGCTCAGTTACTCGCCTGTTAACTTCTCATTTAACGAAGTAAAATAAGCAGATTGCCCAAATGTTGCATCATTTCTTTAATATGCATCAATAGGATTCACTGTCGTAACTTAACAGTATGTAAGAATTACTGACATCTTGTGGTCAAGTTGGAGATGGCGACCATCTCAAATGGCGCTCACCCACCATCCAACAACAGACTGTATCTCTATCTGTGGGCTGAATTCCTGCTCAAGGAGAAAGGAAGCAACTTTCCTCTGTGATTTCCATTTGGGTAAATCTGCACCTCTGTTTATCAGGGACCGAGCAGTGAAACTGCAAGGACCCTATTTTATCTGAAGGAGTTCTTTCTTCTTCTTATTCTTTACAAAAGCTGCTCGAAAACTCATGAAATTCTGCGAGCGCCACCTGCCAGTCGACGACATGAAAGAATCTAAACTTTATATTTTTGGGAGTCGCTCATTGACTCTGTAGCGCCCCCTACGATGCTTCAAAATGGTGCCCGCGTTGGGCTTAGTTTTGTGTGGGACGACAAAATTCGGTACACTCATTCATCATGCCCAGACGCACAAAAAAGTCTCTTGCCGCCATGGTCCCACGTACACAGGAAGGCGGCCATTTTGGATGGAAAGTGCGTTTTGGTGCAGTTTTTGACCGATTCCACGCCTTGCATAAGATCGAACTTGTCCAACAGATTTAATGCTACAGACTTTAAACTTGGCCAGGTTACTCTTAAGACATGGGGGGGGGGGGGGGAAATCATGGGGAAACTTTTTCAAAACTTAAAGGGCGTGGCCGTGGCGACGCCTCAAAGTTCGATGACTCGCCATCACTCGGCAAAAAAAATGAAGTCGCTTATAACTTCCACATACATTATCCAATCTGTCCCAAACTTCATACGGTGAATGCTGGACCCAGCCTGAACGCGCACATATTATCATAGTGACATCCACCCATAGCGCCACCTGCTGGTGATTGGAAACGTCTTTTTTTTTCCACACCTCGCATTTGATCAAACTCCTCCTACAGATTTAATGCAAACAGCTCCAAACTTGGCCAGGTTACTCTTAAGACACGGGGGGAAAAAGAAATTGAGAAACTTTTCCAAACTCTGAACGGTGTGGGCGTGGCCAGGCGGGGAAAATCATGTGATGGCGTTGGTGATTTGAAAGCCTTATCATCATCATAAAGTCATGAAACTTGGCACACACGTCCACCCTGACGACCTCGTACGTATGTAAAGGGTATCGGAGCAAAATGGCTCAGTGGCGCCCCCTAGAAATTTTCAAAAACCCCTCCTCATTGGGGTTATTATGTGCTCATACATACGCAGAGGGTATCGTGTGTGTGGGCAGAGCTGCGCGACTACGGCATCCAGCGCATGCCCCAATGTGCACACATCTCAGTCCCGCTCAAGGCTGCTTGCAGCTTAAATTCTGTTTATTCTTAATTACCGTCTCCTGTTGTTTAATCTTTGCCTGTTCTTGTGTTACGATCTACAAAAACTGATTCCTCATCGTTCTCCTTCGTCTTTGTCACTCTCTGAGCAGAACTCTTCTTCTTCGTGCCTTTCATGGTGGTAATAATCTCACACTAAGAAGCATAAAATGTCCTGTAGCGAAGCGATTAGATTCTAATTGAAACTTTGTGTTAAACAATATAACCAGTGTTACACAGTGCAGCTGAATGGGGTGGAATACAGGAGAGGCGGGTTACACCCTGGATGTGTTGCCAGTCGATGACGGGGCCACACAGAGACAAACAACACCGGGCCGGTGTAGAATCACCAGTTAACCCAACATGTCTGTGATGGGTGGGAGGAAGCCAGAGAATCTAGAGAGAAGCAACAAAAACATATAAAAGAAACAAAACTAGGAAGATAAAGAGTGATGAACGAGAAAATCAAAAGCAAGGAACGAATAGAACGGCGGCGTGGAAGAAAGCAAGGAAGGGAGTATACTGAAGACAGATTGTTTCTGAATAGAACAGGAAGCAGCAATTAGTAAGTAACAGTTAATACTGCCGCTTACAGCGACAGATGTTTATTTAAATGAAAATCTAAAGAGTTGGTAACATCACTGCTCTTCTTTAAAAACCCGAGGCTGACCTCATGACTCAGCTGTGTTTTTTTCACATTTCTGGCAACTTTTAAAGTAAATAAAGAGAATTTGTAGCTTGTTTGTGGAAAGATGTTTTCATATTTGGTAACTTTGGGTGAATATCGGACGTGTGCCACGTTATTTCTGCTCCTCCTCTCTCCGTCTCTGGCATCTCTCCATCTTCTGAGCGGCTCCTCTCACTGCAGCGACCTCTGAACGGGTTGTTTTCCACCTCCAGACTCTCTCACACACGTTAAATTATCTCAACAGAGTTATCGTGTGCTGACGTTAGGCCAGGTGGTCCTGAGTGCCGGCTCTGTGCTGCAGACATACAGAGCTGCCCTGTGAAACTGAGAGAGGCGGATTCATGGCAGAATATTAAGACTCATCCAGCACGGCCTCAGCTGTAAACACCAAACTGCTGAGGCGGCTGGATTCAGAGTTGACTGAGGTCAGAGCCGTTTTCCACTATCTCCTCCTTTTGAGGATCCAAAGCATCCTTTTCCTTCGCCCCTCCCATCTTTGATCTCAGAGTAATTCCTCTTCTTCTTCTGCTCCTTTCTTTATTTTCTCTTATATCCCTTTGACTCCTTTATCACCCTAATCTAAACAACTTCTTTCAGGTTGAGGGCAGAAATCAGAGGACAGTGTGGTGATTCATCTCTTGGAACTGATTGATCTTTTGTATAACTCCTGAACAGACGCAGATGTAGGTCGCAGACTTATTTAACCCAGATCTGAAGATCGAAATGATTCATTCTGTCTTATATTTTGCTGCTTCCTGTGCAGACTCGCTGGCTCTCTGTCAGGTTGACAGGCCTGGGTCCAGTGTTGCACAGTGACTCAGCTCTTTCAGGAGCTGGAGGACTTTTTTTTGTCCCTGAACTGTGTTATCATGGCGGACGCCTGTCAGCAGAAGCTGCTTTTAAAAGTCAGCGACACCTGAGCTGTGAGAATTAAAGCCTACCTGTTTTACGTGCACTTTTTATCCACCGCCTCAGTGCTGCAGTGACTTTACTCGACCTTCATGCTGTAACCGACACGGGGCAGCCGGGTTGTTTTTGTGCGTCTGACTGAGTCCTTTCAGTTCACTTCAAAGCTGCAGACACCCAGCAGGCAGACACCCGGCCTGCAGACACCCGGCAGGCAGACACCCAGCCTGCAGACACCCGGCAGGCAGACACCCGGCAGGCAGACACCCGGCAGGCAGACACCCAGCAGGAAGACACCCGGCCTGCAGACACCCGGCCTGCAGACACCCGGCCTGCAGACACCCAGCAGGCAGACACCCGGCAGGCAGACACCCGGCCTGCAGACACCCGGCCTGCAGACACCCGGCCTGCAGACACGCAGCAGGCAGACACCCGGCCTGCAGACACGCAGCAGGCAGACACCCGGCAGGCAGACACCCGGCCTGCAGACACGCAGCAGGCAGACACCCGGCCTGCAGACACGCAGCAGGCAGACACCCGGCCTGCAGACACCCGGCAGGCAGACACCCGGCCTGCAGACGCCCGGCCTGCAGACGCCCGGCAGGCAGACGCCCGGCCTGCAGACGCCCGGCCTGCAGACGCCCGGCAGGCAGACACCCTGCCGGCAGACACCCGGCCTGCAGACACCCGGCCTGCAGACACCCGGCAGGCAGACGCCCGGCCGGCAGACGCCCGGCCGGCAGACACCCGGCAGGCAGACACCCGGCCTGCAGACACCCGGCAGGCAGACACCCGGCCTGCAGACACCCGGCCTGCAGACACCCGGCAGGCAGACACCCGGCCTGCAGACACCCGGCCTGCAGACACCCGGCAGGCAGACACCCGGCAGGCAGACACCCGGCAGGCAGACACCCGGCCTGCAGACACCCAGCAGGCAGACACCCGGCCTGCAGACACCCAGCAGGCAGACACCCGGCCTGCAGACACCCAGCAGGCAGACACCCGGCCGGTAGACACCCAGCAGGCAGACACCCGGCTTGCAGATACCCGGCCTGCAGACACCCAGCAGGCAGACACCCAGCAGGCAGACACCCGGCTTGCAGACACCCAGCAGGCAGACACCCGGCCGGTAGACACCCAGCAGGCAGACACCCGGCTTGCAGATACCCGGCCTGCAGACACCCAGCAGGCAGACACCCAGCAGGCAGACACCCGGCCTGCAGACACCCGGCCTGCAGACACCCAGCAGGCAGACACCCGGCCTGCAGACACCCAGCAGGCAGACACCCAGCAGGCAGACACCCGGCCGGCAGACACCCGGCCGGCAGACACCCAGCAGGCAGACACCCGGCAGGCAGACACCCGGCCTGCAGACACCCAGCAGGCAGACACCCGGCAGGCAGACACCCGGCAGGCAGACACCCGGCCTGCAGACACCCGGCCTGCAGACACCCGGCCTGCAGACACCCGGCCTGCAGACACCCGGCCTGCAGACTGAGCAAGCTGCTCAGTCTGAAACTCTTCGGTGTCGGCGCAGAGTTTGATTGGCTGCCACGGGCAAACGGAAGCAAAATGAAAAAATCCACATGATAACTTTTGTGCAGCTTGGTCTGAAAATTCAATGTGCCAAATCCCGTGGATATCGGACAATCTCTGTGGCCTGAAATGCTTTTTGAAGGTTTTTGATAAAATTCAAAATGGCGGAAAATCCAATATGGCCCAAATGACGTCATGAGTTGTGTTGGCCTCGTCTGCATCCATTGATTCCAACGGTACCTCGTTTGTGAAATTTGGATCAAGGGGTCCAAAGATATGAGCAAAAATGCATTTTTGCTACATATAGCGCCACCTATAGGCCGAACGTCACCAAACTTCTTGGGCCTTTAAAAGATGTAGACAAGAGTCTGCGTTAGAAGTTTGATGTCATAACATCAAACGTTTGCCAAGATATGGCCTCACTTCCTGTTTGGTCGCCATTGAGTTTGATTGGCTTTTATGGAACAACAGAAGCCTAATTAAAAATCCACACGATACTTTTTATGCAGCTTGGTCTGAAGAGTCTATGTGCCAAGTCTCGTAAAAATTGGACAATCTCTGTGACCCCAAATGCTTTTTTAAGGTTTTTGGTCAAATTCAAAATGGCGAAAAATCTAATTAGACGGAAATTGACGTCATAGGACTCGTCATGATCCAAGGATTCAAACGATGCCTCATTTGTGAAATTTGGACCAAGTAGTCCAAAGTAATGCAGCTGGATGCACTTTGAACTTTGACGTGTTGGTGGCGCTAGAGAGTACACTGTTGGGGCATGAACATTCTTGAGGTTTACTTTGGCACCGTGCTGAATACGTGTGCTGAAAGGTTTTTACCGTAGCGTTCACGGGGCTGCCATAGACTTCACTCGGCGTGGCGTGGCGTGGCGTGGCGCGGCGCGGCGCGGCGCGGCGTGGCGTGGCGCGGCGTGGCGTGGCGTGGCGTGGCGTGGCGGATGAATGGTGAAGGTGCAAGGATCTCACCCTGACTGAGAAAACAGGGAGCCTTAAGTACTGTGGGGAGTGGGGACTGATGAGTGAATGAGTGCAGCTGAACTGAACTTACAGGTGAAGTGAATGAACTAATGACCTGAACATGGTGACTGAGGAAAGAGAAACTGAGGGGAAAACAACGGCAAAACTCAAACTAAACATGAGCTGGAAAACTAAAGACTAAACACCAAAGCATGAGAAACTAAAACATGATAAAACACAAAACTAAGAACTAAAAACATGGCGCCAAACCCCACGTTGGTGACACTTTAAGCCTCGTTAAGGGAACATTCATAAGAAACGCTCTCTGATATCACTGCATCCAACAGATTCAACTCAAATCCACCAGCTGTGACACAGCAGCTCCGTTTTTCAAAATAAAACTCAGTGGAAGTTTGTGCAGGTACAGAAAACACACAGCTGGTCGTTCATTGGGTTGCATCTCAGGTCAGCTGCAGCTCGAATGTGCAGCACAAGCCTCGTTTTTAATAGATTTAATTGGATTCATTCGCAGCTACAGTCTTTATTAAATTATGTTAAATTATTTGGTTTGATCCCACCTGAATGAGTAAATGTGGCTTTGATTAATAGCTCCTCTGTGGGAGCACAGATGGTGTGAGATGCCTGATAACCGGTCCCAGGAGAACCAGCTGAGCTGGGTGAAAACAGAAAGCTGTGGCAGATGTATCGCCACCTCTGGAGTCAAATCCAAAGAGGGTTATGTGAGGTGATAGCGACGGTTGTTTAGTTTTCTCAGAAACGTCTCTTTGTATCGTCTGAGGATCTGAGTCATTTCCTGTTTTATAAGCATCACTGCGAGCCGCAGACAGGCTGCAGCTGCTCGCACATACTTTATATACTGGGCTCCACATCTGGACCTGGTTCAGCACCGCGGCCATTTAAAATCCACTGTTCCCGACTTTCTCCCGCCACTGCGGTCTGCGAACATCGATTATCTGAGCCTGAGCAGCAGATGAGTGGCAGCTTTCTGTGTGTGACGCCATGTTTTTCTCCCTTCAGGCCAACAGAACCCCGACAGCCTTCGCTACAAGTACAACTTCATCGCTGATGTGGTGGAGAAGATTGCACCCGCCGTCGTTCACATTGAACTGTTCCGCAAGTAAGAAAAGCTACCCACACACCTCCCAAAGAAAAGGAACGGCAGCGGGATTCTAGAAGTTAAAGGGATAGTTCGCCTTTTTTGACATGAAGCTGTATGACATTAGCCTGGGAATTCCCATGCTGCTTTGCGTGCGATTTCATTCTCACTGCAAAGGCAGCCTGGAAACCACCGCCCTTATTTTTGCCTGAGTTAGGGAACCAATCACAGAACGGGGGGGGGGGGGGGGGGGGGGGCAGCAAGATGATGACGACGTCTATGGCTACACCGAAGCTTGTAGAGTGTTAATCCAACATGGCAGCGGACACAACGTTACCGTTCGATGCAGCCTTAGAAAGTGTTTTAGCTTAGAGCTCAAGTTTACTTTTATTTTACGTTTTTTACTTCTTCTTCCTCGTCAAATTTCTGTCGTCATCTGGTATAAGTGATACAATTGGCTATGAATCGCGTGCAAAGCATCATGGGAAGAACCAGACGCCATTTGATAGACATTCGTAGCGCCCAATAAACGGCTCTAGGCATTCGTAAACCACGCCTCAAATACGAGAAAATGCACACCTAGTTCCCAGACCACCATCTCATCCAGATGTGGACGCGTCAGCCAGGCTAGTATAACATCCCATATCAGCAACATCATTTCTGAACATCTTCTTACCCCCTGCTGCGTCCTGTGAGCAGAGTTCCAGCCTCGTTTTGGTGTTGATGAAGGTAGTCCGGCTAGTTGGCTGGGGTTGAAAAAATAAAGCGTCTTGCTTCTCGGAACAATATGCGTTCAACAGCGTTCCATAAGTTGTTTGCCAACCGCCATAAAATAAACCCGAAAAAGAGAGAGAGAAAGATGGAGAACGCAGAGCCAGATGAAGCTACGTCCCTCTACATTTGCTCTGTGATGAGCTGCTTGTTGCACAAACTCGATGCCCAACGGAGCATTCTCCATCGCGTTGTTTGTTTCTTTCTGACGGCGACAACAACAGGAATATCGTCTGCTTTGACTTCCGGGTCACGACCCCGGGAAAACATCTGGAGCATGCGCAGAACGCAAAGTCTGATTCACCACGTGCTTCAGCGTCTACAAGCAGGTTTAGAGTGACTTTAACCCAGTTATCTCGGGGTCTGAATCCCATCCGATCCAGTTCTTAGTCAGATTAAGGTGTCTACATGCACTTAATAACTCAGTCTGATTGTGATTTAGCCAATAATCCGATCCTTTCAGGGCCATGTAACTGCTGTTCAGTGAATCCCCAAAAACTTTAAAGTTTAAAGTTGGTGACGTAGATGAATGCTGCCCCCATGTTGTTGTTGTTTTAGCTTTACAGTTTCTCTCTCTCTCTCTGCTCAGGATGATATTTTCTAAGCGGGAAGTGGCGGTCGCCAGCGGCTCCGGCTTTATCGTGTCCGAGGACGGACTCATCGTTACCAACGCCCACGTGGTGGCCAATAAGCACCGAGTGAAGGTGAGAAAAGTTCCGGAAACAGGGACACGACATCTTCATTTCTTAGTTTTTTTTAAAATCTTTGTATTTATTACATAAAGATAAAGAATGTCACATCTGGGCCGATGCCAGCTTGTGTAAAAATGTGCTGTAATCGCGTAAGAAAACCCTCCGTAATTACAGCGTTCGGTTGGAACAAGTGCACAAAACAAGAAACAGGAAGTAGCTCCAGTATTTGCTGCTAACACATCAGCTAACACAGTTCGTACTGTGTCAGCGTGTCGGTTACAGATCAAGAGGTTTGTTTTTCTGCGTCCCGCAGGTGGAGCTGAAGAGTGGAGCCACATATGATGCTAAGATCAAAGACATTGACGAGAAGGCCGACATCGCTCTGATCAAGATCGATACGCCGGTGAGCAGAGGGAGGGTTGAAGGGATGAGAGAGTTCCTGTTGTCTTTAGTTCACTTCCTCTTCTTCTTCACTTGAGATGGTTGTTATAATATCTGAAACCTCCGAGCTCAGCACAAAACTGCTGGAACGTGGCATCATCTGGAGATTTTTCTTGAGAAGATCTTTTTAGATTGGGTTACTCATGGGGCATGTTGAGGTGAAAACACACATCCAAAAATTCACGATTTCTCTGAATGTTAAATAGAAGGAAAGTAAGTCATGTGATGTGTCTGATAAAATGTCTCCAGAGAGGGTTCCACCTGTAACATTCTTCTCACAGATCATCTCTGACTCTGAGAACTCCAGCGTTCGATTCCCTTCGTCTGTTTAAGAGCTTAACAGATGCTAATAGTTATCATTTTCACAGCCGTAATTGTTTCCCTGTTTTTAAAGTGTCTCTACGGAAACTTCTTCTTCTCCTTCTTTGTGTTTCCTTCATCTTCACCTTCAAGATGCTCTCCAGCTGTGAGGTGCGATGTAGGCGGAGCTTGTGCCGGTACATTAGGAAGATGCATCTGATTCATTTCTAGGGCTGGGCGAGTTAACTCGTTATTATCGCGTTAACTCTTTAAATATTTAACGCCGATAAATATTTTATCGCGCGTTAACGCAGTACTTTTTTTATTTTTATTTATTTATTTATTTTTAATTTTTTAAATTTTTTAAAAAATTTTTATTTTATTATTGTAAAAGTCTGTTGCTCACAGGCTCTTATTTTGTAAAAGTCTGTTGCTCACAGGCTTTTATTTTGTAAAAGTCTGTTGCTCACAGGCTTTTATTTTGTAAAAGTCTGCTGCTCACAGGCTTTTATTTTGTAAAAGTCTGTTGCTCACAGGCTTTTATTTTGTAAAAGTCTGTTGCTCACAGGCTTTTATTTTGTAAAAGTCTGTTGCTGTCTGCTGTGGAACAGGAAAAGAAAGTAATCGGCGGATCCACCAAACATGGAGAAGGGTACGGAACTTTTACTCGGCCATTTTCATTTTAAAGTTCTTCCAGACGGCGGAGTCGACAGAACCAAAGTCATCTGTAAACTCTGCCAAGTTGAATTGTCTTCTCAGCGTAGTAGTTCCAGTCTAAAATATCACTTAAAGGCAAAACACACAACTGATAGCAGCAAGTCATTCAAGGAAACAGACAGTGGAGCGAGGCTTCTACATAAAAACTACAGAAAGATGCTGATGTTAAAAGTGTGTTTGCACAACAAATGTTATGGCACTTTCATTCATATGGCAGCACATTTAAAATAAAGCTAAATGCTAAAGGCTATACGCTACTTTTGGATTCATTTTTGGATTCTGCGTACAAATGAGATTAATCATGATAAATCAGGGAAATCATGTGATTAATTAGATTAAACATGTTAATCGTAGCCCAGCCCTATCCATTTCCTTCTCTTTGGTCTGTAAACGGTCTGATTCGGCTGCTGGATGCAACTCTTTTTCCACCTGTAACATCCTTCTTCTCACAGACAGATTCTCACTCTCTGTCTTTCATGTTGCTCCTGAATACAGCTACACAGCTGAATTCAGGTCATTTCCCCCCTTTTTTTTTCTTGCTGACGGGGAAGTCTGGTTTGAATTTTCAGCTCATTGGGATTTTTGAGGTGAGGAGCCTCAGAAAAACAATGACATGACTCATGAAAGTGTGTATCTGTGCAGCAGGTCAGCATTTCATGCGAGTTTAAATTTGGTTTTCATTTCCTCGCAGTTTTTTTTCTCGGTCCGGGGATGACTGGGTGCAGCCGAGGATGTGAGCTTTCCAAAACACTTATGTAGGAGGGAAACATTTTTCAGAATAAGTCAGTGGGTGCGTCTCGTTTTGGTCCAGACGCTGGATAGTCGGCGCTGTTATGTCCTGTCCACGGTCAAAAATGGGAATGTTTTCATTGGTGACAGGACAAATTTCCCAAATATTTCAACCCTCTAAGAGTTTCAAATCTGATTTGTGGAGTTTTATATTAAATATTTGACTGAGTTCAGCCTTATCTAAGCCCTTTCTCCACTTTTAGTCCTTTGCAGAAGGGTAAACAGCCATTGGACTCAAGCTGTGAGTTCATCATGAAACTCTGATTTTTTTAGTGTTTTTCATGGTCACTTAAAATGATCAAATGTGGACTTTTCTTAAAAGCCTTAACTTATAAATATATATACATGGTTGTGTCCTGGAGACAGTAAGATATAAAATAATGTTTGAACATGAATTAAAATCTAGGGAGATTTGGAGAATTTATATTTAAGACATTAAAGTCAGTTTTGAGGGTTATCGGAGGATGTTTCTCTGTAACATCTGAGAGAACAACACAAGCATCCCTTTTGTTTGAGTCTCCAGCATCTTCGAAAGGAAACTCTACACATCAGATTCTCCCCCAGAGATTTCCTCGTCTTAAAAAAATCT
Organism: Odontesthes bonariensis; assembly: GCF_027942865.1. Lineage (NCBI taxonomy): Eukaryota > Metazoa > Chordata > Actinopteri > Atheriniformes > Atherinopsidae > Odontesthes > Odontesthes bonariensis. The sequence goes on along the minus strand of NC_134528.1, from coordinate 2,076,374 downwards.
AGATTAGCCCCGAAACTCAAAGCTGTTGGACTGTAACTGCTGCTTTAAATGTGGCGCAGAGTTCTGGATCTAAAGATTAGTTTTTGTCAGAGATGGGACCAAGTCACACATGTGCAAGTCTTTTGGACTCAAGTCGACTCGACTTGAGACTTGAAAGCTAAGACTTGGGACTTACTTGAGACCTGAAAGCTAAGACTTGGGACTTACTTGAGACTTGAAAGCTAAGACTTGGGACTTGCACACGTGTGACTTGGTCCCATCTCTGGCAGGATGTGAGCTGATGTTTTCCTCTGCATGTTCGGGCGGCTCGCCGGGTGGAGCTGGAGCTTCGGGGCATTCATTTGTATGAAGATTAGCTGCTCAGGATCTGTGGTTTATCATTAACAGGCACTTATTATTTTCAGCCCTCCACACCCAGAACGCACACAAACACACACAAACACACACCATATATAAGCAGGGTGCTGCTGCCAGTAGTGGGGCCAGATTTACTGAACTTGTGGTGGCAAATCAAACAGCTCCGATGGGACAGTCGAGTTCTGCAGAACAGTTTCAGGCGCAGAAAGTTTATTTTACAGCAGAAAAAAGTCACAAATAAACAGAGCTCGTAGCTTCCAACGCTACAGACACAGCTTATCTACTGTTTCAGCACAGGACAAAGAGGCATTGATCACAGTTACCTGTTCGAGTAATCTATTTAAAATCACTCTTTCAATCACATCCAAAGACAGTTTATTGGTTATAACTGTCATATTGTAAATATATGTTGAACAGAACCAGGCAGAAAGAACTTATCACAAACACTTTTTACCCCCAAACAGGATGCAAACTCTGGTAAATCAGGGTGAGACTCGTGTTTAAATTCTTTTTTTAGATCTTTCCAATATGTTCAACACGAGGGATAAAGTGCTAATTACAGTCTTCTACACTTTAGAAGTAGCCCAGATCTCTCTGATCCTCGTATCCTTGTGAAATGGTCTCCCTGATAAGTGTGAGCACATTGCAGGTCTGTGTGTAATTTGCAGAGGTAAAGAGTTGGTTGCAGGCGAAGCAGTCGGACGTGTGGCTGCACGTTCAGGACAAACAAGCTTCTGCTGCGTAGCTATCAGAGCTTTTATGAGCTCAGAGGCTTTTTGTTTTGGGTCCTGCACGCTGCCTCATCTTCAGCGTATTTTCCAGGGTCGAAGCTCCTCTTTGTTGCTTTGGATGAAAGATTGTGATCTACTCATAACTCTTGTGATCCTCAGATTATACACTGGAAAAAATCAAAGTCTTACCAAATATATTTGTCTCATTTCTAGTTAAAATATCTCATTACACTTAATATAAGACACAACTGCCTAACAAGTACCATTTCAGCCAGATATAGGGACTTGTTTTAATACAATACATCTGGAATATCTTGTTAAATGAAAAAGTGAGTCGGATTTCATATGAAACAAGCTTTCTTTTTCATTTGAAGAGGTTTTTAAGCTAATTTCAAGATCACTTTTATCTCAAAAGTCCTAAATATCACATTTTATTTCAAGAAATCTTGACAAGCCGATTTTCACTAGTTCCATTGGCAGATGTTTTTGCTTATTTCAAGCAAAACGTCTTTTATTTGTTGTTTTTTTACTTCTTTTTGGAGGGGCATTTTTTCCAGTGTAGAACTCGAGCTCATGTTAAGTACGAGCCTTTGACAAGTTGGATAACATGTGGTGTGTTAAGCCTTTTTCAGGCCAGCGCAGTCCGCTGAGTTTAAACTACCTCATTATATGTCATTTCGAGACTCTTGATGCATCCACAAACAGGACTGGATGGACGTTGTTTCCCAGACTGCTCCACTCACCTTGCACCTGAACAAAGGTCTCATTAATCAGTGAAAGTGGCTGAAAGCAGTTTGGGTTCTGCAGGCCTGAACCAAAGAGCTGCAGAACAGCAGAAGAAGTTCCACGAGGGAGACAATGTCGCGACCTGAGCCATAGTTTAGATGGACCCAACTGCACGACTCAGAAGGCGAGGTAATCCAAAAAGGTATTTATTTTCCAAAAAACCAAAGACGCTCTCCAAAAAGATGGCGATAATAATTCAAACTAGAATGCACTCACACTTGACATAAACGAACTGACAACCAGACAAAGGGAGACAGAGGCTGTGTTCGAAACTGCATACTTCTCCTACTACTCATACTAACTTTCTGAGTTAGTATGCGAGTTTGAGTAAGCAGAAGTTCCCGGATGCATACTAGATTCTCCTAAATGTTGGGTATGCATCATGAGGTCACTACTCATACTCAAACTACCCAAGATGCAACGTAACGTGACGTCGCCGATCGTCATTTCCTGTCAAAACGGCAGTTTCAAGCTAGCTACAACGAGGGTAGGTTCACTTCCTGTTTTCAAAACAAAAGCACCAATTGTATGGTAATGGCTTTCCCTATGATAAAAGGCAACGGGTATTTTATTTTGGTGAAAATAACAGGAAGTGCGTTGCTCACTGCGGCTAGCTTTAGTAGCGCCGAGTTCGTGGGAACAAAATTGTAAACAGCCGGTATTTTGTCAGGTTTTCAACACGTTGGGGATCTAAACGACTACTTTCTCGCCTGGAAATGTTTCAAATGTTGCTAAAGTTTAGAGTTTAGAGCTTAAGGGAAATCAGCTTCAGGCCGGCTGATTTCGGCTCGGGCAGGAGCGAAGTGCATTGTGGGTAAACGCTCTGCATACTGTCTGATCGATGAGTATGTAGAATGTAGTTTCGAACACAGCCTTCCATTTGAACATGAGGTAAGGGGACACAGGTGGAACCAATCAGGGGCGTTGTTAACAATCACAATGAGGGAAAGCACACAAAGGGAGGAAGTCAGGATCTGAAAATGTGAGTACAAAATAAAACAGGAAGTGCATGACAGGAGTGGACATGAGTGACTTGACTAAACTAAAACATACAGGACCCACACATGAAACAAAACAAGACATGACATAACATAAACATGATTAACAAATTTGACGAGACATAACAGACGAAGCCCGAAATATGTATTTGAATTGTGTATTTGGGTGCGTTTGAGTCTCTGCATGCGACTGCTGAAGCATTCATCCTGGAGCATGTGCAAACAGGAGCTTCTGGGTGTGTTTTGAATCAGAGCCTTGTGGCAATGTTCCACCTCAATCCATCTCTGATTGTGTTCTGTGGCACTTGTCCACCATCAGGTTGTGGAAACTTCTCTGAGTTGATCCAGGCTTCAACACACTGGAAAAAATGCCCCTCCAAAAATAAGTAAAAAAACAACAAATAAAAGAGGTTTTTGCTTGAAATAAGCAAAAAAAATCTGCCAATGGAACTAGTGAAAATCAGCTTGTCAAGATTTCTTGAAATAAGATGTGATATTTGGGACTTTTGAGTTAAAAGTGATCTTGAAATTAGCTTAAAAACCTCTTCAAATGAAAAAAAAAGCTTGTTTCATATGATATGTGACTCAAAACAATTTGTTTTCAAGACTTTTTCATATAACAAGATATTCCAGATGTATTGTATTAAAACAAGTCCCTATATCTGGCTGAAATGGTGCTTGTTAGGCAGTTGTGTCTGATATTAAGTGTAATGAGATATTTGGACAAGAAATTAGACAAATATACTTGGTAAGACTTCGATTTTCACTAGTTCCATTGGCAGATTTTTTTGCTTATTTCAAGCAAAAACGTCTTTTATTTGTTGTTTTTTTTACTTATTTTTGGAGGGGCATTTTTCCCAGGGAAGCAGTTTGGTGTTGTTGATGACTCCATCCCTGAGTTCCCTTGTGTTGTTTTTTTAATTTCCAAGCTTCATCCTGGAAGTGAGTTCCTCAGTGAGTTGGCAGATGTGCGCTCTGTTTGTTCAACCAAAGGGGGCAGAAGCCTGCTGGGCTCCATGTGGAAGACAGAGTGAAAGAAAAGGAAGGAAAGAGAACAGTTCGGTTCCTCTGATACAGACGCATCAGATCTGTTGGACCGGTGATGTGAACTCTGATTCTCAGATGCTGAACACTCTGTCTGTGGAGGAAGGAGCACAACAAACGCGTCTTTCTGACTCCCAGAATAACACGTGTGCATTTACTGTGAGGGTTTGCTCGTATGAGGCGGTATAAAGTAGCGTCAGAGGCGGCGGGAGCTGTCGAGGCACGACTCGAACGCACTTTCTACCCGGAGACTCGTCTGTTTGTGAGTCATTGTTGTTGCTGTTGAGTTTCAGCAAAGGTCTGGATTAAGTTGGGTTGAGCTTTTCATGTCCAGCAGAAGATGGAAAAAGGTCCTTTTTTGATTTTCACTAAATTTGGTTTAAATTGAAGCCATACATGAAGTGCGACCGGGCTGCCATGGAGTCACATGATTTATTTATGCTTTACGCTTTTTTTTTTCAGTCCCATTGAAGACGATGAGGACACATACAAGTTATAAAGAAGCATGACAGAAGTTTTACTTCTTTAGATGATGCAAAAATAATCATTTTCACCCTGAAAACCAGTGAAAGGGTTCAGTGGTGAGTTAACAAACCCTCCAAAACACCTTTTAATGGATTTGTTTTTAACCTTTGTGCGGTCTTAACATTGTGTTTACTCCCCTTTGTCCTACGGGTAAAAAATGAGCCGTCCTACCAAAGCCCCAAAATAAAGCAAAATAAAATAAAATTTATTTATATAGCACATTTCATGTACAAACAATTCAAAGTGCTTCACATAAAATAAAAGTATTGCAGCAGGGAGTGGAAGAATTAAAAATACATAAAAGAATATAAAGATAAACAAATAAAATCATTTAAATGAATAACAGTCAAGATAAGTTAAAAGATACCGTGCAGACTTAATTGAATTTTAAATCCAAAATCTATTTAGTATGATGAAACCACCTGTTATTTATCTATTCAACTCAATTCAATGCATTTTTTATCATGTATTTTTTGTTACACAATACAAAAAGACAATCACCAGTTTTCAGGATTACACTTTTTTTTTTTTTGGTCAGTTGGACCAACAGTTTTCTTGTTTTCTCAGTTTTCTTTTACATAATAAAGGTTTATTATTGCTATTATATAAATGTGAAGTAATTACTTCTGAATTAATTATATTGAAAGGGAAAAAAACAGTGAACCTTTTTCTGCTGTTTAAATGTTTTTATAATTCACGGGTCAAAAATGACCCCTAAGACCATCTTTGTACCCTAGTGGTGTACAGCCCACATGGAAACATAAACAAAAATAAAGTCTGACTTTTTCTAATGATGGGGTCCCTTTAGATAGATAGATAGATAGATAGATAGATAGATAGATAGATAGATAGATAGATAGATAGATAGATACTTTATTCATCCCAATTTGGGAAATTATTGTGTTGCAGCAGCGTACAGTATAAAAGAAATGTAAACAATTAAAGGAAAAACAAGCAAATAGAATAAATAGAATAGAATTAGAATATAAATAGAATAAAAATAGAGAATAAACATTAGCTATATACAAATAAATAATAGGGTTAATAATAATAATAATAATAATAATAATAATAATAATAATAATGAACATCAGTAAACTAAATGAAAACAGATTTGTACATTTAACAATAAAGGTAAAAATAAATTTAACTGAGCAGACTGAACCAATAAGAAATATAGTGTATAAAATATGGGGTGTATGGATAATTTACATTATATTGCACTATGATGATATTTGTGCAAATGTTATTAGACTTTAGGAAAAGTCTTTAGGAAAAGTCATAAAATTTCAAGTTGGAAAAATATAGTTTAAGGTATTTTTTCTACAGCTAAACATGGTGGTGGCTCACTTTTGACCCGCAAGACAACAGGAGGGTTAAACAGGACAACAGGAGGGTTAAACAGGACAACAGGAGGGTCAATAAACGACCCGTAATGAGAAGGAGGGCTGAGATGATGAGAGGAATGCTCCTGGCTGAGCTCTTTGTGTCTGCTTGCACGTGTTTGCGTCTCTTAAACGATCACTGAGCGCGGCCTCTTGGCTTTATGACCTCACCCTGCACAGAACGCTGTTATCCTGCAGACCGCAGACTCGTTTCCCCGGTAGGCGGAGCTCAGGCTTCGGATGGTTCGAGCTGTGTTTGTGGTTCAGCGCCGGCGAACAGAGGAGCTTTATGTTCAGCTGATGGAGTAAAACTGTGATTAGAGCAGACGGATGAATCCATTCAGAACCGCGACGCGTGCCGTTGTTCTGGTTGAACCTGCTGGTTATTCAGGAGTGTCACCAACGTGGGGTTTGGCGCCATGTTTTTAGTTCTTAGTTTTGTGTTTTATCAGGTTTTAGTTTCTCATGCCTTGGTGTTTAGTTTTTAGTTTTCTGGCTCATGTTTACTTTTAGTTTTGCCGTTGTTTTCCCCTCAGTTTCTCTTTCCTCAGTCACCATGTTCAGGTCATTAGTTCATTCACATCACCTGCACTCCTTCACTCATCAGTCCCCACAGTATTTTAAGTTAAGCTAAGTTAAGCTAAGCTAAGCTAAGCTAAGCTAAGCTAAGCTAAGCTAAGTTAAGTTAACTTAAAGGACCATTTCGGTCGTTTACAACATCCAGCTGTATTGCCCAATCTACCCATGATTTAGCCATAGCAAAGACGCAAAAAAATGTCATCCGACCCTGACAGTGTTGCTTGCACGGAGATGTCGGACTGACAACATAGCCATGGGGGCATGGATTTATATTGTGTTTTAAACGCTATTTTTATACCTCTTCTACAGCTCCAAACAACATAACACTTACGTGGTAGTGAGTAGAGGGTCCCTAAAGCCAAACCGAAGTGTCCCGAGGTCTTCATGTGGTCGGATAGAGAGTCCAGAATGAATTTAATCAAGCCAGTACCTGCTCTCAATCAGAGCCTCTTCCGTCAACAGGAGGCTATCTCACGCGAGACATCACGTCACGTGACATTTCAAAATTCCAACCTGTTAGTAAGCTAGGCTTTGCTGTTGCATACAACTTCATTTCACTTTCGAAAGAAATACTGAACTATGTTTGTAAAAAAATCGGCAACGAAATTGTGACTTTCCAGAGCGAGTTACTCCACACTCGGCAATCAACTACGGACTCACGTGACGTGATGTCTCGCGCGAGATAGCGTCCTGTTGACGGAAGAGCTCTGATTGAGAGCAGGTACTGGCTTGATTAAATTTATTCTGGACTCTCTATCCGACCACATGAAGACCTCGGGACACTTCGGTTTGGCTTTAGGGACCCTCTACTCACTGCCACGTAAGTGTTATGTTGTTTGGAGCTGTAGAAGAGGTATAAAAATAGCGTTTAAAACACAATATAAATTGATGCCCCCATGGCTATGTTGTCAGTCCGAAATCTCCGTGCAAGCAACACTGTCAGGGTCGGATGACATTTTTTTGCGTCTTTGCTATTGCTAAATCATGGGTAGATTGGGCAATACAGCTGGATGTTGTAAACGACCGAAATGGTCCTTTAAGTTAAGTTAAGCTAAATTAAGTTAAGTTAAGTTAAGCTAAATTAAGTTAAGTTAAGTTAAGCTAGAGTTTTAGTTTCAGCCGCATTTTGCTTTAACCTTGTTTTTGATTAATAAATCAAGTCTTGTTTTTTTTAAGTCCGCATTCGTGTCCTTACGCCGCGCACTCCACGGAAACTTAACAAGGAGGTAGTTTGGGACTGACCTGATTGGAATAACTAATGCATCCTAAGTGACTTATCGGTGGGCAAGTTGGGGTTCAGTATGTTTCCTACAGACGCTTCAACTTGTGGAGATCAAACCTGCAACTTTCCAACTGATAATCCAGTCTAATAACACTTCACCATCTTTATCCCTGTAAAACCTCATGACGTACGTACAGTTTCTCATGCTTATGTTATTGCATGAACAACATTCTCTAACACCTTTGTTCCTGCACACAGTTGCATTCACGATAATTCAGGAAAAGTACGAACCTCATTTCCAGAAAAGTTAGGAAAGCTTAAACGTTGATAGAATAAATCAGACATACTCATTGTGCGGCTCGCACTCACATAGTAGCTTATAACAATATGGTAACAATAACAATACATTTTTTCAAATAACACACAGCGAATACTGCACAGTATTAAGTATTTTTATTAAGTTTGCGTTTTTGTAGTAGTAAGTATTTTTATTAAGTATTAATTAAGGCTTAATGGTGTTTCCTAAAGGGGGCACACTGTCAAACCTGGCAACGCAGCCCGCTTAAACCACAGAGCACGCTAGCTCCTTTAGCCAGCGCGAGATGCAGGCACAATGGATCAGTTTTTAGTTAAAAAAGGGCAAAAACCAGCACAGAAACCAGCACAGAAACCAGCACAGAAACCAGGACAGAAACCAGCACAGAAACCAGCACAGAAACCAGCACAGAAACCAGCACAGAAACCATGCTCATCCTGAATGTCTCACTATGATTACAACAACAAACTACAAATACAACATGAAGAAAGTCGAGCACATGCACGCCAGCTTCCACTCATCCCAGTATTAAAGTAAATGTGGTCTGAAATGAAAATGTATTGGCTGTGTTGTTTCTTTTTTATATGTAGAAATGCATATTTGCAAAAAGGGGACTTTAGTATGTTGTGGTAAAAGTGGCTCTTCCCTTGATTTTGCTCGGCCAACGTGGCTCTTGTGAAAGAAATAGTGAGTATCGCTGGAATAATGCATTCCTTTGGGAAGAGGGCTTCCTTTCCACATCACACTGTGTTGATCATCTAAAGGCCAAACATTCGGGTTACACAAGTGAGTCTTCCATGAACAAACACTTTAATCTCAAACTTCTCTGCTTCTGGCTTCATCACATACGATGACTCACTCAGACCACAGGACACACTTTCCCTCTAACACTCACACACTAATAGCTGTGGGTTCAGACATGCTTCTCCTGTAAAACTGAGCAGCAGAGATAAAAGCTTCAGGCAGAGTTTGCTCTGCTTTGTCTGTCTGGAAACATCTTCATCAGTCTGAGATGAAAAACACGTTCACATCTGTCCCATCAGCCCGTATCTGTTCCTCTCATTGCTGCCTTGTTCTCACTACACTTTGTTTTCCTGCTTGTGACTGAGCTTCCAGGCCAACTTTTATCAAACGGAAAGGATGGTCACCTTGTTGCTTCTTCTGTGTTTTTCCTGTGGTTCTCTTTCTTACCAAACCCCACCAAAAGTAGGTCAGAGTTTTCTGTTAAGTAACTTTCCCGGAGGCCTGTTATTCAACAGAGGAAATGGGCTACATGTGTGTGTTTTGGCAGCGGCGGACTGAAATGTATGAACGCGCGGACAAACAGACGTTTGTCATGCTCGGTGGAGTCGATGAAAGTTGGTCTCGATCTTTCCGCTCCGCCTGAAGTAGGTCAGTAGGACGGCACATAACCGGCAGAGGGTCGGCCAAACTCCAAACTCTGCAGCTGTGGACCACACCTCGAATCAAAAGACCTCCAGATCTGATGTGTTTCCAGAAGCCGGAGGCTGCACGGCGTGACGGCCTGAACTAAAGCTTCGTCTTGGCTGTCAGTTTCAGCTGTTTTACATGAATGGTTTCAGAATGTGTTAAAACAGAAAGATCACGTTATCGTTGCTCACTGTCTCATTCAGACAGAGGGAGCCTCAGTTTATCAAGTGATGTCAAAGTCCCGATATAATCACAGTTTTCTGATAATATGTCAAATTACCGTGACATTTTATATTAAAGGGATAGTTTGCTAGCCTGACTACGTCATACTCACGATTCTAGTCAGAATGTGAGTCTGATACCGCTCAATAGAGATTTGAGTATGGGGCGTGTTTCAACCGAACCAGGAGAAAAAATGCCTCTTCGCTCAAGTGGATAGACCTATAACCAATCAGAGCAACGTAGTACGTGACGTAGATTAAGCGACACACACTTGTTGTAGGAAGGACGGCAAAAACATCTTTTCTATCGATAAAAGCCTTTCCTCTGTTCGTCTTTCAAAATGAATGCAATGTGGAGATCCTGTAGAACAGACTCGATGGCAGAATCTACACCCTAGCTCTCCAGCGGCAGCCATGTTTGTTTCAAACGAAGTCAAACCAAGCGCTCTGTAGTGACGTAGTCGATAATGTCCCTGTTGATCATCTGTCCATCATCGTATAAAGCCCGCCCTGGCAATCTGATTGGTCCGACCAATTCTTGGTCGGGCATAATGATTTCCCAACTGAGCAGAGCCAGACCGAACTTCCCGACCAAAACTTTTATGGGCGGGGCTAAGTTCGGCTGGCACCCAGGCTAATAGTTCGCCTCTTTTGACATAAAATATCACATTTTTATTGTGTTGGCACAGAGACGTTCCACCTCCAGTAACTGTCGAAACAAAAGGCAGAAACGGAACTATTTTTAACACAAAACTGTTGTGTTTTCATCTAGTTGTCCAAAGGTTACGGAGCTTGACGCATTAAAGGGACAGTTTGCCTCTTTTGACATGAAGCTGTATGACATCCCATATCAGCAGCATCATTTCTGAACATCTTCTTACCCCCTGCTGCGTCCTGTGAGCAGAGTTCCAGCCTCGTTTTGGTGTTGATGAAGGTAGTCCGGCTAGTTGGCTGGGGTTTAAAAAATAAAGCGTTTTGCTTCTCAGAACAATATGCGTTCAACAGAGTAATACATTTGCATCACAAAATGGTTCTCCAGGAAAAAGTCAGACCTCACAATCTCTTGGCCCTATTTTCTCTCCCTTCGTATCACTGCCTGCTGTGCAGACCGAAGTGCTGAACGAGCAGCAAACAGCGTAACAGGCGCGGCTGTCGGCAGGCGGCAGCAGGCAGTGATATGAAGGGAGAGAAAATAGGGCCAAGCGATTGTGAGCTCTGACTTTTTTCTGGAGAACCATTTTGTGATGCAAATGTATTACTCTGTTGAACGCATATTGTTCTGAGAAGCAAAAGGCTTTATTTTTTAAACCCCAGCCAACTAGCCGGACTACCTTCATCAACACCAAAACGAGGCTGGAACTCTGCTCACAGGACGCAGCAGGGGGTAAGAAGATGTTCAGAAATGATGCTGCTGATATGGGATGTTACACAGCTTCATGTTAAAAGAGGCGAACTATCCCTTTAATGCGTCAAGCTCCGTAACCTTTGGACAACTAGATGAAAACACAACAGTTTTGTGTTAAAAATAGTCCCGTTTCTGCCTTTTGTTTGGACAGTTAATGATTTAAGATGTGAGGGGTAACTGGAGGTGGAACGTCTCTGTGCCAACGCAATAAAAATGTGATATTTAGCATATTTTGGCACTTTGGTCTTTGAGTGTGGACGCGTGGTTGTGAAACGTGTGCAGCAGCAAAGAGAGCAATAGTCTGAGAGTTTAATGGTTTAAATAAAAGGCTGGAAAAAAAGAGACTCAGAATGAATAAAACTATTTTATTCATGTCTATTTAAACGTGTTACGAGTAATAAAAGCCTCAGCTGGGCCGCTCGTGTTCGGTGGCAACATTAACCCAATCAGAAGCTTTCAGCTTTAATACGACAGGCCTGAAAACTGCTGAGGGACGGTAACCTTATATTTACAGGCCTACAGTTAGCAAGAAATACTGCCAGAGCTGCAGACTCATGCTGCCACTTGTGTAAGATGTTGTGCTTCTATCTTAGGCAAGGCATCTTTATTTATACAGCGCATTTCATACCACAGGCAACTCAATGTGCTTTACATAAAGACAAGGCATTTAAAAGAACAGCATAAAGCAGCATAAAAACAAACAATTTAAAGAGAACTAGAAAGAGCCGTTCCTGTGAAACAGCATGAGAATGCTTATGAGCTGAATGGGGATAGCTGACCGTGCTAAAAAAGCTGAAAAAAGTTCAATTTTAGCAGTAAAAACTGTTGCTGAGGTTGAAGGAATTTTGTGATTTTGGTGTTCTACATTGGAGTTAGTCAGAGAATTTGAGAGGTTGATCTCGGTTCAAGGCTCATAGCTGAAATTCTGTAAATGTGAGCTCTTTAGTAGTTACATCGGCTGAAAGAGGACAACTTTTCCTACATTTTAAGGTATAATTTGTTGCTCTAAGTTAAACTGTATGAAAGTTAGAGGAATTTGTTTGAAAAAACTGAACAATTTTAAACTTATCAGCACGCACTCAACTGTGTGCTCATTCATAAAAATCAAGAAGGAGCAAAATGTTCATGTTTTTGAAACTGTCATATTTCAAAATTGGCTGAAGATTTGAAAAAGCTGAAACAACTGGTAATAGCTGAATGTCTTGTGGCCCATTTAAAGTTTGAATGGTGTCTCTAGCTGAAAGCATGCAGAAGTAGTTAGGTTGGAAAGTGGGAGATGATTTGGAAGAGCTGAAAGCAATTTCCATTCATTTGAATGAAGGGAAAATTTGAATAAACGTTGAATATCTTAAAAAGTGTAAAAGTAGTTAAAAACACCACAAATGATAGAATGAATCTGCTGAAAGAGCTGAACGTTTTGATGCCAAAATTGTAGAAATATCTGAAAGTATGCAGAAGTAGTTGGGTGCCGAAAACTGGCGGAATAATAATAATAAAGAGAAACAGGAACTTAATAATGAGAATGCCTTAAAGCATTCTCACAATAAAAAAAAATGAATTAAAATTGAAACACAGTTAAAAGCAATCAAAGAAAAGGGGAAAAAAGAAAAATATGAACTCAACCATAAGCACACGGAAAGAGAAATGTTTTTAACCTGTGAGCAGTCTGGAGATGAATTTCATTAGCGAAGCGGCTGAACATGCAGACACGCTGGCAGCACCGAACTGCAGAAATCTGCCAACATGTTGGTGTGAATTATCTGGTATTACAGAAAAATCTGAGGAAACCACATCAGGGAAGAGAAAATAGGCAACATCCTGCATCTGTTAAAGAGCTTTTGGTGGGATTCAGATGGGAAAAGGCAGAAAGAGACAGATGAGGAATGTCATGCAACAACGTTCCCTTATCTGCTTTTCATGCTAACACAACATGTCACGCATTAGCTATTTTATTTCATTATTATAACCACAGCCTCCTCATGTTTGACATGAAACATTCAGTGCAGTTAAAGCCCTTCTGATTATAGAAGGAAAGTATTTATCGTTGAACTTGCAGCTGACAACATGGCCGGAGGTGCAGCAGATAGCAGGATGTGGTGTTCCCATGTTAAAAGCTGCTGATGCTGTAGGTCAGGACAGACAGACAGACTCCAGTGAGCCTGTTTCTCTGAAATAAGGAGCGTTCTGTCCCAAAAGAGTAGCTGAAAAAACGAGCCCATGCATTTTTTAAAGGGACAGTTCGCCTCTTTTGACATGAAGCTGTATGACATCCCATATCAGCAACATCATTTCTGAACATCTTCTTACCCCCTGCTGCGTCCTGTGAGCAGAGTTCCAGCCTCGTTTTGGTGCTGATGAAGGTAGTCCGGCTAGTTGGCTGGGGTTTAAAAAATAAAGCGTTTTGCTTCTCAGAACAATATGCGTTCAACAGAGTAATACATTTGCATCACAAAATGGTTCTCCAGGAAAAAGTCAGACCTCACAATCTCTTGGCCCTATTTTCTCTCCCTTCGTATCACTGCCTGCTGCCGCCTGCCGACAGCCGCACCTGTTACGCTGTTTGCTGCTCGGAAGCAGCGGACTGCTCGCTCTGCACAGTCTGCACAGCACGGACAGGAAAGCAAAGGAAAGGGAAGAAACAAAAGGAAAGGAAACAAGAGGAAAGGAAAGGAAATGAAACAAAAGGAAAGGAAAATAAAAGAAACAAAAGGTAAGGAAAGGGAAGAAAGAGAAGGAAAGGAAATTAAACGAAAGGAAGGAAAAGAAACAAAAGGAAAGGAAGCAAGAGGAAAGGAAATGAAACAAAAGGAAAGGAAAGGGAAGAAAGAGAAGGAAAGGAAAAGAAACAAAAGGAAAGGAAACAAGAGGAAAGGAAAGGAAACAAAAGGAAAGGAAAGGGAAGAAAGAGAAGGAAAGGAAATGAAACAAAAGGAAAGGAAAGGAAAGCCACCTGCTGACAGCCGCGCCTGTTACGCTGTTTGCTGCTCGGTCTGCACAGCAGGCAGTGATACGAAGGGAGAGAAAATAGGGCCAAGAGATTGTGAGGTCTGACTTTTTCCTGGAGAACCATTTTGTGATGCAAATGTATTACTCTGTTGAACGCATATTGTTCTGAGAAGCAAAACGCTTTATTTTTTAAACCCCAGCCAACTAGCCGGACTACCTTCATCAACACCAAAACGAGGCTGGAACTCTGCTCACAGGACGCAGCAGGGGGTAAGAAGATGTTCAGAAATGATGTTGCTGATATGGGATGTTACACAGCTTCATGTCAGAAGAGGCGAACTATCCCTTTAAACTTCTTGGCCCGACTGCTGGAAGTCTTTATTTATCAAGATGTCCCATAAGTCTCTGAGGAGCCTTCAGATGATGTGATGGGACCTCACAAGATGCCCCCAGCTCCTCCCGTCCTCTCTGACCGCTGATTTAGAGTTTGAGTTGTGGACAAAGTGAAGCCTCATCCTGGGGGACGGCTGACTCAGCATCCCACATATTTCATGCAGAATGAACCTCTGTTTGTGTCCAGGATCCATTTATTTCAATGGTGGCTCATCGTGTTCATCACTTTGATTTAGCTTCCTCTGCCTAATCCAGCCCCTAACTCTGAATTATCGGGTTGTTTTGGCCTGTTCTGTACACTGAAAGCCGTCCCATCTTTTCTTATTCTTCATCCTTTCCCTAACCGCCCCTCTTCCCTCCTTCCTCAGATGAAGCTGCCGGTGCTGCTGCTCGGCCGATCCGCAGACCTGCGTCCCGGTGAGTTCGTGGTGGCCATCGGCAGCCCGTTCTCCCTGCAGAACACCGTCACCACCGGCATCGTCAGCACCACCCAGAGGGGGGGCAAGGAGCTGGGCCTCCGCAACTCCGACATGGATTACATCCAGACGGACGCCATCATCAACGTGAGTGAGGAGACGCGAACCAAAAGCTTCCCAGAAGCAATGAGACCACCAGACTCACCAAACTGCTTGGTTTGGTGTGAGTGAGTTCATTCAGTGTTGGTTCCACCGGCCTGAGATCAACTGAGAGAAAACCTAAATGTGTGAAATTACTCTCGGTTTTAGTCCAAATAAATGTAAATGTATTTTATTTATACAGCCCTTTACAGACAATCCTCACGGTGTACCAAAGTGCTTTACAGCAGGTATTAAATAAAGAGAAGAAAAAGTAAAAACAATAAAAGAACAGTGAAAGCAATAAAATACAACAAAATCGAATAAGATAAAATAAGATAAAAGTGTCATCATGCTACTGGGTATTAAAAGCAATCCTAAATAAGCAGGTTTTTAGCCTGGATTTGAAGATAATTTGAAAATAAGTTGAATTCATGGAGAAAAGGTGAAAACAGTGCTTTTACATTCTGTGTTTGCTTGTGTTTTCTTGCAGTACGGCAACTCAGGAGGACCATTAGTCAATCTGGTAAGTGAAATGTTAAAATGTGCCGTAAATCTTGTGTTTATGCAGGACTTTCTGCTTCTACGGTGCTCAGAGAATCATCAGGATCACACCACAGAGGGGACGAATATTCACTTTCCAGCCATTTTCCCCTTTTAAGTTTGCATGTTTTAGTTCTGAGGCTGGGTACGTTAACTTTTAATTATTTAACGCCGATAAATATTTTATCGTGCATTAACGCAGGTTTTGTAATTTATTTTATTATTGTAAAAGTCTGTTACTCACAGGCTTTTATTTTGTAAAAGTCTGCTGCTCACAGGCTTTTATTCTGTAAAAGTCTGTTGCTCACAGGCTTTTATTTTGTAAAAGTCTGCTGCTCACAGGCTTTTATTCTGTAAAAGTCTGTTGCTCACAGGCTTTTATTTTGTAAAAGTCTGTTGCTCACAGGCTTTTATTTTGTAAAAGTCTGCTGCTGTCTGCTGTGGAACAGGAAAAGAAAGTAATTGGCGGATCCACCAAACATGGAGAAGGGTACGGAACTTTTACTCGGCCATTTTCATGTTAAAGTTCTTCCAGACGGCGGAGTCGACAGAACCAAAGTCATCTGTAAACACTGCCAAGTTGAATTGTCTTCTCAGCGTAGTAGTTCCAGTCTAAAATATCACTTAAAGGCAAAACACACAACTGATAGCAGCAAGTCATTCAAGGAAACAGACAGTGGAGCGAGGCTTCTACATAAAAACTACAGAAAGATGCTGATGTTAAAAGTGTGTTTGCACAACAAATGTTATGGCACTTTCATTCATATGGCAGCACATTTAAAATAAAGCTAAATGCTAAAAGCTATACGCTACTTTTGGATTCATTTTTGGATTCTGCGTACAAATGTGATTAATCGTGATTAATCAGGGAAATCATGTGATTAATCAGATTAAACATTTTAATCGTTGCCCAGCCCTAGTTTGTTCATCCATGCACATTAAATCAGAGTAAATCAACACAGCAGAGCCTTCCAACACGTGGAGGTCAGGTGATAACACTCCAGGCCGAACAAATAAATCACCTGCAGCTGTTGAAAGTTGCAGGGCAATGAATACGATTAAACTACTTCAGAACAGTACCAATAGTTTGGTGCATTTATTATCATGTAAAGCTTCTGTTTTTATATACTTTTTAGTGTTAAACCATTGCAATGAACAGCACCACCTGAATGTAACGACTATTTAAACCGGTGAAAGCCGTCAGACATTCAGCATACTTCATTTCTCTCTGGTTCCTGATCATAAAGCATTTAACTCATTGGCTGCCGGCCATTTTCAGTTCAGAGCCACCCATACTGCCAAGTGTTTTTCAGTATTTTGACTGATTTTCCAAGACCCACAGAAAAGTGTGTCTTATGACTATGTACACACCGAAATTACCCAAAGAAAGAGTAGACTCTCTTCTTTGATCAGGAAAAAAAAGTTTGTTTCTACCATTTTCAGTCTTTTAGTAATAGACAGTAGAACATAGGTTGGTTTCACCAAAAACAGCTGTTTGACCCAAAAAATGGAGAAAACGAGCTCTTTTTTTTTTGTGCATAGTGGCACTGCTGCCACCTAGCGGGTAATTTTGCCAGTATATTCTCTGTTTAGTGTTTACAAGCCTAAGATTTAGTGACAAACTCCGCTAGATTGTCCCCCAGCCCGCTCCGTTAAAAACGCAATTGACGTTTATCGACATCTTTGGCACCGAAAGAGTTAACAAAACAAACTGTGTTCATGTGTCACGCTGCAGTTCAGGAGGTTATGAATCCTCGCTAACATTAATCCTTTCCATGAATCACGATGTTTTTGCATCAAACATTTACGGTTAAACATGATTCATGCTAACCAGGATTTATAAGAAGAACTTAACCTGAAGTTGTGAGAGTTTATAAATCTCCTTTTTTCCTGACACGACTTAAATCCTTCTCAAGATTTACAGCGAAGGCAGAGCATTTGGAGGCTGCTTCAGAAGAAATCCGTTGTGCACGGATCAATAAATTAAGATGATGGAAGAAGGCTCGTGCCAGTTTCTGAAAAGAAGAAGGACCAAACTGCACTTTAGTGTCTGCAGGGCACAGTTTCTCTTTGTCCTGCATTGAGGTTTGACTTTTGTGTTGTGTTCTTTTCAAAGCCAAGAAACACAAATATGGGCTCCACATTCCTTGGACCGCGTCCATAAGTTGCAAAACAGACATACGTAATCCCCAAAAAAAGAGAAAAAGGTAAATAGAGAGTTTAGGTAACTGTTGGCCGGAGTTGTCAGTGCACAGCTGACTCTGATTACCAGCCTGCTTTCGTCCAGCTGTGGTACTAAACAAAGAAAAATGTGGCGTCAGAGACCTTTTAACAAGCTCAATTTGGGTGTTTTTTTTACTTTTATTGGAAAACTGATGCGTCGGTGTGTGTCGTGCAGGACGGAGAAGTGATCGGCATCAACACTCTGAAGGTCACGGCAGGAATCTCCTTCGCCATCCCGTCGGATAAGATCCGGCAGTTCCTGGCGGAGTCCCACGGCAGGCAGGCCAAAGGTTTGCCACGTTTCTGCAGCTCCGTCCCACAGCTGATATAACAGAGCAAAGCATGCGCTCAACTTATGTGTCCAACTTATAAAAGCTTATTAGAAGGGTGCTTTATTTTACGAGATCATTTTCTGAAATGTTTCCCCGTAATTCCCCAGAAATAAGCAGGTAATTAAGCTGTAAATTACTAAAGTAGTTCCAGGACGGACCGACATGGTTCTGTGCCGTTTACACCAACGTTTTATTCAAAAAGCCACAGCTCTGTGCTCGAGCTTCCTGTTTTCTTTTTAAAGTACTTCATATCAATTACAAATATCTTGGGACTATTCTGGATAATAAGTTAACCCTTTAAATTTCAGCTGCTATTCAGAGAACCTGCAAAAAAAGAAAAACTGAGAAAACTCTCCAAGTCCCTGCTGATCTTATTCTACAGATCACATACTGAATCTGTGCTGACCTTCTCTCTCCTCTGCTGGTTTGGCAACCTGAACACAAGGTCCCAAAATGTCCTGAGCAGAGAGATAAAGACGAGCAACAAGATTCTGGGAGTTTAACGGAGCACACTTACGGTTCTGTTCAGCAGACAGATCATTAGGAAGGCTGATTATATATACTTCTCCCAAAATTATAGAAGCATATCTATGAAAATTAATCAAAACAAGAATCACTCCACTAAGGGGGAAAACAAAAGGATTATCAAACTTTAGTTTTAATTTAAAGTCACTCACCTGAAAAATAGGAGGAACTACAGCATGAAATATTATCCAAACAAAAGGTCACGTCACTTGGAGGAAAAAGCCAGAACGCTATAAAACTTAAACTAGGCTATATTATTAAAGTTATCAAGAACAAAAAACTCTCTTAGCGAGGACTCGATCAAAACGATGACCTGGTACCTGGACTAAAGGCGAGAATGAAGCACGTTAGGACCAACAGATACGACACACTGGCACAAGACAAGGGGAGACTATGGCTGTGTTTGAAACCGCATACTGCATACTTCATACTGCATACTGCATACTACATACTACATACTACATACTGCATACTACATACTACATACTGCATACTGCATACTACATACTGCATACTACATACTACATACTACATACTACATACTGCATACTACATACTGCATACTGCATACTACATACTGCATACTGCATACTACATACTGCATACTACATACTGCATACTGCATACTACATACTACATACTGCATACTGCATACTACATACTGCATACTACATACTACATACTACATACTGCATACTACATACTACATACTGCATACTACATACTACATACTGCATACTGCATACTACATACTGCATACTACATACTACATACTACATACTACATACTGCATACTACATACTGCATACTGCATACTACATACTGCATACTGCATACTACATACTGCATACTACATACTGCATACTGCATACTACATACTACATACTGCATACTGCATACTACATACTGCATACTACATACTACATACTACATACTGCATACTACATACTACATACTGCATACTACATACTACATACTACATACTACATACTGCATACTACATACTGCATACTACATACTACATACTACATACTGCATACTACATACTACATACTGCATACTACATACTACATACTGCATACTGCATACTACATACTGCATACTACATACTGCATACTGCATACTACATACTACATACTGCATACTACATACTACATACTACATACTACATACTGCATACTACATACTACATACTGCATACTGCATACTACATACTACATACTGCATACTGCATACTACATACTGCATACTGCATACTGCATACTACATACTACATACTACATACTGCATACTACATACTACATACTGCATACTACATACTACATACTGCATACTGCATACTACATACTGCATACTACATACTGCATACTACATACTACATACTACATACTTCCATACTACATACTACATACTACATACTTCCATACTACATACTACATACTACATACTACATACTACATACTGCATACTACATACTACATACTTCCATACTACATACTACATACTACATACTAATAGATCAGACAGTATGCAGAGCGTTTACCCACAATGCATTTCGCTCCTGCCCGAGCCGAAATCAGCCGGCCTGAAGCTGATTTCTCTTAAGCTCTAAACTCTGTAAACTTTAGCAACATTTGAAACATTTTCAGGTGAGAAAGTAGTCGTTTAGATCCCCAACGTGTTGAAAACCTGACAAAATACCGGCTGTTTACAATTTTGTTCCCACGAATTCGGCGCTACTAAAGCTAGCCGCAGTGAGCAACGCACTTCCGGTTATTTTCACAAAATAAAATACCCGTTGCCTTTTATCATAGGGAAAGCCATTACCATACAATTGGTGCTTTTGTTTTGAAAACAGGAAGTGAACCTACCCTCGTTGTAGCTAGCTTGAAACTGCCGTTTTGACAGGAAATGACGATCGGCGACGTCACGTTACGTTGCATCTTGGGTAGTTTGAGTATGAGTAGTAACCTCATGATGCATACCCAACATTTCGGAGAATCTAGTATGCATCCGGGAACTTCTCGCTTACTCAAACTCGCATACTAACTCATAAAGTTAGTAGGAGTAGTAGGAGTAGTAGGAGAAGTATGCGGTTTGGAACACAGCCGCAGACTCTTATACACACAGGGTTAACAGGGAACAGGTGGAATCATTCATGCGACAATCAGACTGGGACATGAGAGGAGAGTTAGTTTTTCAAAATAAAACAGGAAATGAAATTTACTTGCTGCAGCACTAATTGCCCTACGGGGACACAAATAAAACTTAATCTGAATCTCCGATCATCTGACGAGGATGTGGAACCGTCATCCAGCCATGTGCTGCAGCTAGCACTGGTTTCTACTTTTACTTAAAGGAAGATTCCTGCGGGATTTAAATAGATTACAGCAGCTTTTTCATGGCAGGTGGTTTGAAGTATGAAGCTGATGTGAAGCTCAGAACAAAGATTGGGCTCATTCTTAGCATTGTTCTCCAAGAAGGAATCCATCAAATGGAAAAATTTCTGGCATCTTTAGAGGAATGTCACTGAAAAAAAGAGGGATATCATCAGCCGTTTGAGTTGTTCCACCAGCTGGTGAACAGAAGCAGTTCTACTTCTCACATGTTTGATGACATCACAGACAAAGAAGTTCACAGTTCCCTTAAATCCAGGTTAAATCACCAAAAACCTTCCATCGTTCGTGCACATGTGTGTAACAGCGCGTGTTGTCTTCATGTTGTTCAGGTACAACGATCCCAAAGAAGAAATACATCGGCGTCAGAATGATGAGCCTCACTTCCACGTAAGTTCCTGTTTTTGGTGACTTCACACGTTTCCACATCCAGATGTTCTGTTTAAATGCTGCAGGAGGCGATGGATGAAGGTATCTGTGTGGCTTCCTTTTGGCTTCCATGGTTCTGTTTCCCGTTAACGTAACGATAACATAACGACCGAGGCAGCGATCTGAGCTCCCAGAACCTCTGAAACTAATTTTTAATAGTTCTCCCCAGTCCTTTCCCCATGATAATGCCCGAATAGCCTACGTCAGGGATTCTCAACCTTTTTTCAGTGATGTACCAATTGTAAAATATTTTTTCAGCCAAGTACCCCCTAACCAGCGCAAAGCATTTTTTGTTGAAAAAAAAAACGTCGAAAACTGTGTCAACACTGTCTGTTTTATTCAACTTTGCAACTGCAAATAAACTGCATTCTTCTCAACTGTTGCAAATGAAAATATATAAAAAATAGCTTAAGATCTTTAATAATAATAATAATAATAACTTAGTTATAAATAAAGATGCCATGGGAGGATTGGAGCTGGTGGATGTGAATCCCATTAGGGCGTATTCTTCCGAATACTGTCGGAATTTTGGGGGAGCCTGTGTTTTTACCCTCTTTGTCACCTGTCCCTCTGTGTTCTCAGCAGCACCGCTGCCGCGCTTTAACCAGGACTCCATTGTTTGTGTTGTCAAGGCGACAGTGATTTATTTCGTCTATCATGTAAAAGGCAAATGCCGCGATTCAGGGTTATCAGTCGCGTCACTGTTACGTTGCGCGCTCTAGTAGCCAGTAGAACGCCGCCATTTGGGTACCTGCCCCGCTGCCAGCTGTGTTTGTAAACATACCTGAACATACATGAACTTATATTAATTGATATTTCTAATGACTTTTGAATTGATGCTATTTTCTAATATATTTTTCAAAACCTCAAGTACCCCCTGGAGTGCCTCCAAGTACCCCAAGGGGTACGCGTACCCCCATTTGAGAACCACTGGCCTACGTCATAGGGCTACTTTCTGGAAGAGCCTTAAGATAGGCAGAGGCCCGCTTTCAAAATCACCCAAATTTTGGACTCACTTTTCAACACTTTATCAGGGAATTTAAGATGATTTTTGGCCAAGACTCGGATTCGGTTTCTCTTTCTCGTGGCCTATGGAACCTTAGGCAGGGGCTACATTCTGTGGCCGCATTGGGCTGGGACTCGGGTGCTTTAAAGAGTGCATTTTTTCATACGCTAAGCAACCCAGTTAAGGATGAGCTAATTTTGCTTGAGGAACCTAATACTTTGGATGAACTCATCCGAACAGATAGTCGCCTAAGGGAGAGGACTAGAGAGAGACTTTCCCGGCGTCCCACCTCAATTCACCCCTTACTGACTAATCAGTCATCCACTCCTAGGGATGGGAATTGATCAGATTTTTACGATTCCAATTCCATTTTCGATTCTGCTTAACGATTCGGTTCTTTGTCGGTTCCCTTATCGATTCTCATTTGGAGAAAAAGGACAACAAACCGGTCGATTAGCATCAACTTTGTTTAGTTTAGAAGTAACACGAGTCATGACCTCACAAACCCAACAACGGTGAGGTCCACATTGGTCTATCCTGGCCTGGGTAATTGAACTCTTCCTGCTCTGGTGAAAGGAGAAGCTGGAGGTAGAGGTGAACTGGGGGTAGTACCACCAGCCTCTGGCTCTGAGCCAGTCAGGCTCTGTCTCTCATGATTTCATCTAAATGTAATGCCTGAGAAGGCATTCATTTAACCTTAACCGTTACTAACAGCAGCTTTTACAATGAGGCAAATGCTGCTAACATGATAGGCAGTGTTTGTTAGTTAGTTAGTTACCTGCAGTGTTAGCCGAGGACATGCTAACGTTGCTAACGTTGCTGGGGTCAGATTCACCGACGTTAATCATTCATTCATAGTTATTGCATGTTGGTAGTATTTCCTCCCTTTGGTGAAATATTCACTTTGCAAGTTGCCCTGTTGTCGTCTTTTTTAGGGATGTGTAACCAAACTTTCGAGCATTTGTACCGCTTGGGCGCCATGTTTACTGTTGGCTGCTGGCTGCGCCGGACTCGCCACGCAACGCTGCGTGGTGACGTCATTCGCGCCCACTGGAATCGATAAGGGAATCGTTTGCAAAATGGCCAAACGATTCCAAGGAATTGTAACACAGGGAACCGGTTTTCGATTCCCATCCCTATCCACTGCCCCTTCTACAGGTTGCGAACCTGAACCCATGCAGGTGGGTCGAACCCGTCTTACCCCAGAGGAAAGACAGAGAAGGATGCGGTCTTATCAGTGTCCTGAGGATAAAGAAAGAGCTCCCCGCCCGTAGGTTCGGGGAGACTGGCGGGCCAACCCATTAGTACCAACCATCCCCGTTTACTCCTTCCTGCCACCAATGATTCTGTTCAACTCAGTGTTTTAGTAGATTCTGGTTGTAAAAAATCCCTGATCGCTCAGTCCCTGGTGGGTCAATGTCATCTCAAGGTTCTTCCCCTCGAGAGATCCCCCCGCGCCACCGCCCTGGATGGAAAATCATTACCTCACATCACTCACCAGACCCGCCCTTTACGACAGATTGTTTCCGGTAACCATCGTGGGGAGATTTCCCTTTTTGTTTTTGCCTCTTCCCAACCAACAACAGTACTTGGTCATGACCAGGGGCGAGGCTAGGGTGTTTTTTTAGTGGTGCCAAGGCTCAGCACATTTTTAAAATATTATATTATGCAAAAAACTTGCTCTGCCCCTGCGCAATACTTTGGTGCGACTGGCCAATCTGGCAACCTTGTGTGTCTGGCAACCCTGCTTCAAAACGAGGCTTGTGACCAGTCCACTTATCAACTACATCTCTTCTGATTGGTTGATACATTCACACGACTGCTTGCCGCTAGAGTTGTCTACAGCTTGACATTTTGTTCTGGTCGTAAGCTAGCTGTTCCACACATTTACATTTCCCAAAATAAATGTTGAGTTATCTTCAATATTTGTCTCAGGCTCTCTGTTATCCCTGTCAAGCCACAGTCTTTTGAAATGAAGAGGTCAAAATTGAATGTTGTAGGGGAAAACACTACTCAAAGCAAAACTAATACGGCTCCAAAATTTATAAATGTACTAGTTCGCCTCAATTAGTGAGAAATAATGTGCCTCTGTGAGCACCGGGGGGGGGGCTGGGCCCCCCTAAAGACCAGATCCTAAAACCGCCCCTGGTTATGACTGGTTAAAGAACCACAGTCCTCAGATGAACTGGAGGAGGAACCCTGGTCTCCTGACTGTAATCTCACCTGTCTCCATGCTGCCGTGCCCTCTGATGCCTCCTCTGAAGCCTCTATCGCCTCTCTGGACCTCAGTAATGTTCCCGAGGACTACCGAGCTCTGCTTCTGTTTCTCAGCCTCGACTCTCGTAAGGGTGGTGGTGAGATTCAAAGTGTGACCTCAGCTGTAAATACCTGCTGCCAAGTGACCAGGCTGAGCTGGAATGTGAGTCAACCCAGGACACGACCGCAGCCCGTGGATCAGAGTAACGCCTGAGAGGCCCCGCCCCCCCCCCCCCCCCACGCCGCCGCCACCGGGCCAAGAAAAACACCAGAACAAGCCCGACTTTATTACAGCTCGTTAAATTTACACGTACCAGGGAATGTGTTGAGATTTAACTGCCTGGGTGTCACATTTCTCTTTAAAACTGGCCATAATTGGTTTACTGCTCTACACTTTTCTTTTTTTTATCACTTTTGATCACATGGTCGTGAGATTTCAGGCTGGACTCTGAAAACATTCACAATTTAAAGACTGTCGAGAACTTGAGAAAAGGGAGATATGTTCTTTATCTTTCTGACACCCAGATTTTTATTTTTTTTGGGGGGGCTTTTTATGCCTTTATTAGATAGGATTGTGTAGAGAGACAGGAAGCAGAGAGAGAGGGAACAACATGCAGCAAAGGGCCGTCCGATGCAGAACTCGAACCAGTTGCAGCGAGGACTTTAGCCTTTTATTTAAAGTATTTTTTTGGGCTTTTGTGCCTTTAATGGAAAGTTCAGAGAGACAGGAAGCAGGGGGCAGAGAGAGGGGGAACAACACGCAGCACAGGGCCGTCCGATGCGGGACTTGAACCACTACGCCACAGACCGCCCCGACACTCAGATTTTTGAGGGGAATTCATAAATTACGACATTACTTCACTTTCGTCTTACTTCACCGGTCACTTTATATTTTTTAATTGTTTTTTAAATTCTTAGATTGTTTTTAAAGTGTTTATAATTGTATAAACATTTTTATTGCTTTATTATGTCTTGCTATCTATCTATCTATGTTTGATTAGCGTTATGTTAGCAGAAACCAAGTGTTTTTTCAGGCTGTTTCTTGTAGCAGATTTTATAACTTTTATACCTTTTTATATGCATAAAACTGAGCACCTTATATCACACAGTGGAGGTGAAGGGAAAATCCCAGATAACTGCTCTGAAAGCAGACATTTTACTCATAATTACGGAGGATCGGATTATTGGCTAAATTACAATCAGAATGAGTAATTAAGTGCATGTAGACACCTTAATCTGACTAAGAACTGGAACAGCTGGAATGGGTACAGCGCCACCTATCACAC
The DNA here is from genome assembly GCF_027942865.1 of Odontesthes bonariensis. Classification (NCBI taxonomy): domain Eukaryota; kingdom Metazoa; phylum Chordata; class Actinopteri; order Atheriniformes; family Atherinopsidae; genus Odontesthes; species Odontesthes bonariensis. The sequence continues at coordinate 2,050,485 of NC_134528.1, read as the reverse complement.
CGGGGTATGACACGCTTTGTGTCTCTGATCCCATTCATTCACCGCCATATATCCAAGGAGAATTATTAGTGCTGGGCGAGTTAACTTGTTATTATCGCGTTAACTTGTAAATTATTTAATTATTTAAATATTTTATTGCTCATTAACGCAGGTTTTATTATTTATTTTATCATTTTAAAAGTCTGTTGCTGTCTGTAACATCACCGCTACAGGTGCTCCTCGGTCTCTGTGTGAAGCTCGCGGAGCTAACCGGCGCTACTTCCTGTTTTACTTGTTTCAACATAAAAGCACGTATTTCAAAATACTTTTTTTTTTTAAAAACTCCTGCATTTACAGCCAAGTTGAATTGTCTTCTCAGCGTAGTAGTTCCAGTCTAAAATATCACTTAAAGGCAAAACACACAACTGATAGCAGCAAGTCATTCAAGGAAACAGACAGTGGAGCGAGGCTTCTACATAAAAACTACAGAAAGATGCTGATGTTAAAAGTGTGTTTGCACAACAAATGTTATGGCACTTTCATTCATATGGCAGCACATTTAAAATAAAGCTAAATGCTAAAAGCTATACGCTACTTTTCATTTTTGGATTTTGCGTACAAATGCGATTAATCGTGATTAATCAGGGAAATCATGAGATTAATCAGATTAAACATTTTAATCGTTGCCCAGCCCTAGTAATTACCCTTGCTCAGCTCATTCTTATTGTAATTTAGACAATAATCCGATCCTTTCAGTGCCATGGGACCCCACTGAGTGTCTGTTAAACGTGGAGTGATGCATACTTCAGGAAATATTTCAGTGACTGAAAGATGTTTAAACAGAATCAGCCGGTTAAAGCTGGATCTTTACAGATTTCACCAGAGTGTCGCAGCCAATCGGAACAAAGCTTTTACATGTCTGCTCTGAGAATGAATCCGTCGCATCATTTAAAGCAGCCTGCTGTGTTCTCAGCTCATGTTTTTGAGCTTTTTCCTCCTCTTTTCTCTCCTCAGGCTGGCGAAGGAGCTGAAGGAGAGGCAGTCAGACTTCCCGGATGTCACTTCAGGGGCGTACGTTATCGAGGTTATCACCCGAACTCCAGCTGAGGCGTGAGTGTCCCTTTCATCCCTCCGTGTGCCCTGTGTGTCTGCTGGTTGTGTTTTCACAGCAGGGCAAAAATCTGTCAGATTATTTATTCTGCATTAATTATCTGCAGGGAGTTGGCCGCCCACATGCTGCCCATTCGCCTGGTCAGCGAGTGGCTGAGCTCACTCCAGATATTTGCTGTTCGTGATGAAAGAAAGCCTCAGTTCCAGCTGAGAAAACAGTTTGTCTTCTTGTTGCCTGGTCGGTTTATGAAGACATTTATTCTAACATATCAGAATGTTTCACCTCTGGCTTTAAAGTTGCTGTTTTGCTCTTGAAAAGGTCTCGAAAGGTAAATGTTTCTCCCCTTAGGGAGGAAAAACTGTTTCAGCCACAGAGGAGCACATTTGGATTTCTCTTTGGCTTCATTTCAGAGTTTAAAGAGACTTCTTTGGGTCGCCTCTGCAGCCCTGAACAGCTGGGAACCACCCAGAGAGCACATATCCGCTAGAAGTCCAACCATTCGATGAATTTCCAAAGCCACTGATTCTTCAGTGTGAACTCTGTGAGGACATTAAGGACACAAGTCTGTCGTGTTTCAGGCGGCTCGTTTTAAAGCAAAACACTGACAGATTCCACACCTTTCTGTGCAGCTGGAGTTGTAGACTTAAAAACAGGACGGGTGGAGGAGTTAGGGTGGATCAGCAGATGGATGAGATGGGCTTAGTGGGAAAAGGGGGGCCGAGAGTTAAGAAAAGTCGAGTTCAGATGCTTCCTTTAAGATCTCCTTCAGAATAAAATGCACCGGATTATCCTTTATAAAAGAAAATGGCTGTGTTCGAAACCGCATACTTCTCCTACTAACTTTTTGAGTTAGTATGCGAGTTTGAGTAAGCGAGAATTTCGCGGATGCATACTAGATTCTCCGAAATGTTGGGTATGCATCATGAGGTTACTACTCATACTCAAACTACCCAAGATGCAACGTAACGTGACGTCGACGATCGTCATTTCCTGTCAAAATGGCAGTTTCAAGCTAGCTACAACGAGGGTAGGTTCACTTCCTGTTTTCAAAACAAAAGCACCAATTGTATGGTAATGGCTTTCCCTATGATAAAAGGCAACGGGTATTTTATTTTGGTGAAAATAACAGGAAGTGCGTTGCTCACTGCGGCTAGCTTTAGTAGCGCCGAATTCGTGGGAACAAAATGGTAAACAGCCGGTATTTTGTCAGGTTTTTAACACGTTGGGGATCTAAACGACTACTTTCTCTCCTGAAAATGTTTCAAATGTTGCTAAAGTTTACAGAGTTTAGAGCTTAAGAGAAATCAGCTTCAGGCCGGCTGATTTCGGCTCGGGCAGGAGAGAAATGCATTGTGGGTAAACGCTCTGCATACTGTCTGATCGATGAGTATGGCTGTGTTCGAAACCGCCTACTACATACTTGCAAACGGCATACTTATCTAGCTTGAAACTGCCGTTTTGACAGGAAATGACGATCGGCGACGTCACGTTACATTGCATCTTGGGTAGTTTGAGTATGAGTAGTAACCTGATGATGCATACCCAACATTTAGGAGAATCTAGTATGCATCCAGGAACTTAAAAAAGTTAAAGTTAGTAGGAGTAGTAGGAGAAGTATGCGGTTTCGAACACAGCCAAGGAGATAATTCTGTCCCACAGTTCCTGAAAGTTTTCCATGACGCTATCGTTGGAGGATAAAGACGTTGAAAGAAGGAATTTAATCTCTGATTAACATCGTCTCACCCTCAGAAATGGCGTCAGCAGCTTTTTACAGATACCTTTTGGGTTTGTGTTACCGACGCTCGTCTGAATCCTTTCTTTTTTTTATTTAAATGTGTTTATTAATTTTCCTTTTTCAACATAAACAAACACAAAACTCCAACACAACACTCAGTTACACACAATCAGTATCCATATCGATAAAGACAGTAAAAAAGAAGAACATAAATGGGTAAATAAAAGAAAATAAGAATGTGTCCCGTTATTATGACCTTCCACAGAATCCCTGTAAAAGAACAGAAGATACATTTGGGTCCAAGTAATTCAAATAAGGTTTCCAAAATTGGTTGGAGTTTGAATGTATTCCAGAGGCAGCAACTCAAACAGCACTTTATGCCGTCCCTTAACATTTGGTTCCTTTTTGCTAATCCACTGCAATAAAATATTCTTCCTCGCTGCAAATGTAAGAATACAAAACAGTCTTTGATTTATTAACCTCACACCTTCAGCAGGAAGGCCTGATATAAGAGACAATGGGTTCATCATCCCCAGCTTTAATCCCAGCATCTTTTCAATTTCTGGTAACCCATTGGCGCCTAAAGCACCTGCAAAAAAGGCTGCTCAATGCCTAAGCCAGTTTTTAGAAAAGGTCCCCAATGCCTGAGGTTTTTTTTAACTAAAAACAATTAATTGAAAACACCTAAGAACAATTCAATAGTCTCAGCCTCTGAAACACATAAAGACAAGAAATAAGTTGCATTTTAAAGGTTAAATTCTCTGCTTTTATTCCGTCATGTTCATTCAGCATTAACACCAACACATTTTCATTAAAAAAAAATGAAAAAGATGAGTCAATACACACACAAACACACACACAGACACACACATGATTCAGGATAATACCCAATGCTGCTATTTATTATACTACTATTACTATACTATAACTAATCATCATTACTATTATTATCATCATTATTATTATTATTAGTAGTAGTAGTAGTAGTAGTAGTAGGCACCACTTCAGCTACATTGCTGGCCATGATAGAGACGTCATTGCAAAATAATAATATCAGCAATAATAATGAATGATAAAAAAAAACTGCAATATATCTTGCATTGTGCAGTTATACTGTAAACTTCAGTGACACGACTTCTAAAACATCATAGTTATACTGCAGTAATTCGCACCGGGCTCTCTTTTTTTTTACATAAGGCCAACGCCACTCAAATAAGAATGAGAAGTTGTCAGAATGAAGCGCAAGAATAAATAATTACCTCCAGATCATGTCGAAACGATCTCGTGCCATCACTCGGGCGACATTTGTCTGATACAGCCACTTGCTCTGCCTCCAGTAATCCCGGCGAGTTGGTAGTTTGATTATTCCAAAAGTTAGCCAGAGACCGATGAAAGATTTCATCTCCTGCTTTGACACGGGGCTCCACTTCGAGTTGGCATATCCCAAACTTCATCAGTGAAAATATGCGAGAACACATCTAAAGGACTCGCATCTTCAGATATTGGCACCTTCAGCCCCGGTGTACGAGTAAACTTTTGTTGACGTCGGGTGCGAAATCCAGCGGACTGCCAGTCTACTTGAAAGCCAAAAAATTCCTCGTCCTCGTCCTCGTCCTCTCCAAACAAATACCAATCATTGTGCATTACATGCGCCTTGAAAATAATGATAAATGAACAATGTTGCGCTTCGCAACATCCGGCGTCAATGGGTTATGACATCAGACCAATATTTCTGCAGTTTAGGGCAGGACCAAAGACAGTGAGTTGGATTGCCAATTTCTGTTTTACATTTAAGACACATTGGAGGCAAACTAGGGTTGAATTTATGTCTGCGATTAGGGGATTTATGCATCCAATGCAAAATCTTAATCTCTATTGATTTGACACGGTTACAAACTGAGATTAATTTAGCACAGGTCCATATACTTTCCCAGTCAACAGCATCTGAATCCTTTCTAACAGGGCCGGCCTGAAGGAGAGTGATGTCATCATCAGCATCAACGGCGAGCGGATCACCTCGGCCAGCGACGTCAGCGCCGCCATAAAGCGGGACGAGAAGCTGCGGATGGTGGTGAGGCGAAGCAACGAAGACGTCATCCTCACCATCGTCCCGGAGGAGGTCGACCCTTGACCTCTCAGCTGACTGAGCAACCAATCAACGCAACACCTTAAGCAGTCAACCAATCCTGAGCTGGCTCTCATTACTTTTCAACCAATCATGAGTGTGTGTGTGCGTGTGTGTGTGTGCGCGTGCGCGTGTGCGTGTGTGTGTGTGTGTGTGCGCGTGTGCGTGTGTGTGTTAGGCCACACCTGAAACTCTTCATTATCAGTGCTCCTCTTCCATTTTAAAGCATTCTCTGAGAGGTTTGTTACTCTGGGAACTGAAGCTTCAGCCTTGTCGTCATGCTTCTCACGTTAGCTTTCATTTCCTCTAATCTCCATTTACCATCTGCATCACACATCTTTTATACTCGACTAACACCACCTGAGAGGTTACTGCAGGTTACCGTAGTTCACTGTGTACTGTATGTCCTGGATGGAATATTTTGTAATAGTATTTTTGTCTTTTTTTTGTGTTTGATGACAATGTTTTCAAAAAAAGGGAATAAAATTATTTTTAAAAATATTGCCTTTGTTGATTTATGTTTATGTGTTTATCAGAAACTTTTATTCAAAGCAACTTACGCTCATATCCCAGGTGGGCAGGTAGCGTAAGGGGGTCTCGCCTAAGGACCCCTACCGGAGGTGGCACCTTTCATGTGAGGTTATGTGAGTATTCTCACCTTAATTCAATTCATTTTTATTTATATGGCGCCAAATACACCAAATGTCATCTCAAGGCACTTAGATCATAAAGTCCAATTCAAGCCAATTGGAATTCAGTTCATTGTAATCATAATTATTTTCAAAATAATCCAATTCATTCATATAGGGCCAATTCAAAAACAGTTTCCTAGCTAAGGAAACCAACAGATTGCACTGAAACTTGTCTTCAGTCCAATCTCCCATCCTGAGCGTGCCTGAGGCGACTGTGGAGAGAAACGACTCCCTTTGAACAGGAAGAAACCTCTGGCAGAACCAGAACCAGGAAGGGTGGCCATCAGAACCAGAACCAGGACCAGGAAGGGTGGCCATCAGAACCAGAACCAGGAAGGGTGGCCATCAGAACCAGAACCAGGAAGGGTGGCCACCAGAACCAGAACCAGGAAGGGTGGCCATCAGAACCAGAACCAGGAAGGGTGGCCATCAGAACCAGAACAAGGAAGGGGGGCCATCAGAACCAGAACCAGAACCAGGAAGGGTGGCCATCAGAACCAGAACCAGGAAGGGGGGCCATCAGAACCAGAACCAGGAAGGGTGGCCATCAGAACCAGAACCAGGAAGGGTGGCCACCAGAACCAGAACCAGGAAGGGTGGCCATCAGAACCAGAACCAGGAAGGGGGGCCATCAGAACCAGAACCAGAACCAGGAAGGGGGGCCATCAGAACCAGAACCAGGAAGGGTGGCCATCAGAACCAGAACCAGGAAGGGTGGCCATCAGGACCAGAACCAGGAAGGGTGGCCATCTGCCTCGACCAGCTGGGGTTTGAGAGGACAGAAAAGAGGGGACAACAAACACTGTAACACCATTCAAAGGATATCTGTTGGAACAGGGAAACACCAGTTAATGACCACAATAATGTCACATATACATAAAGAGAGTAAAGTGAGGAAAGGTGTGACAGATGAGGCCCCCCAGCAGTCTGGGCCTATAGCAGCTTAACTATGGGATGTTTCAGGATCACCTGAGCCATCCCTAACTATAAGCTTTATAAAAAAGGAAAGTTTTAAGCCTGGTCTTAAAAGTGGAAAGGGTGTCTGCTTCCCGGACATTTACTGTCAGCTTATTCCACAAGAGAGGAGCCTGATAACTGAAGGCTCTGCCTCCCAAACTGGCAGCTGGTTCCTCAGAGAGGGGCCTGATAACTGAGGGCTCTGCCTCCCAAACTGGCAGCTGGTTCCACAGAGAGGGGCCTGATAACTGAAGGCTCTGCCTCCCAAACTGGCAGCTGGTTCCACAGAGAGGGGCCTGATAACTGAAGGCTCTGCCTCCCAAACTGGCAGCTGGTTCCACAGAGAGGGGCCTGATAACTGAAGGCTCTGCCTCCCAAACTGGCAGCTGGTTCCACAGAGAGGGGCCTGATAACTGAAGGCTCTGCCTCCCAAACTAGCAGCTGGTTCCACAGAGAGGGGCCTGATAACTGAAGGCTCTGCCTCCCAAACTGGCAGCTGGTTCCACAGAGAGGGGCCTGATAACTGAAGGCTCTGCCTCCCAAACTGGCAGCTGGTTCTACAGAGAGGGGCCTGATAACTGAAGGCTCTGCCTCCCAAACTGGCAGCTGGTTCCACAGAGAGGGGCCTGATAACTGAAGGGCAGTCCTAAAAACCTGTTTTATATGTGCGTCAGAGGACAGATTCTGGTCAAAAAATTCTTGAGACCATCTGATTGTGAGCCTGGCTTTGCACACCAGCGGTTTCCACTCATTTAAACTTAAAGAATCGATGGTTACTCTGAGCATCCAGGTGGCTCTCTGTGTGGGTCCTAGAGGGGATCGTTAATAGGAAATACGTGCACGGGCACAAACAGGGGAAAAACTAAAGAGGAGCGTTTGGATTGAACGAATTAACTGGGAAACACATGTGGCGCCGGTCTGGAACACAATGGGATCCGGGATCAATCCCACATGACATCCCATATGTCAGCTGGGATCACTTTTCTGTTGATTTCACAAAAGCAAAAAGAATCTCATCAAAGCTCGCTCTTCTAACATGATCAGCTGTGTTATATATCATAAAATTAACATTTTTAGGGAAGAAGATGGAAGATATTCTGAAACTATGCGAGGACAAATGGAACAATAAGGATCTGATATCCAAATCAGACCTTTCAGCCAACAGGGAACTCAAAGTAGAGCCCAAACACAGCAGCCCTCTGTTATCAGCTGCCTGCTGAATTCAAAGCAAACTTTTCAAGTATTAGAAAATAGAAAATAGAAAGCACTGGTCTGGCTTATCTCATGGCTGTGAGGTAATGAACTACTTGCAGGGTGAGATCAATAAAGGTTTCATCGTGGTCCCAGAAGGGGGAAAGTCACGGTTGGAATTTCCTCTTGTGGGACGAACAAAGGTCCATCTCATTTCTGATCTTTGTTCGTGTGCTCAGCAGCTGGCTGTGTGGGCTGCGTTCCACATGCTCATATTAAAGAAGATGCATTAAAACCAGCCTTAAAACAGAGAAGTATTGACCATTTTTATCCTTCTGAAGCAGAAACGGTTCATAATTCCTGTGATTAGACACTAAATAAACAGAACTGACTCACAAAAGCTATTTTCATCCAACCCAAACAGCATCTGTTCTTAAATAAAAAACTATAAACCAGCAAATACGAATTTGTTCATTTAAATTTTACATCAAAATGGTGTATCTCGACATTTCTGCCGAGGCTTTTCGCACTCAAAGGGAATAAAAAGACCATGAATATAAGATATCTTCAGTGTGCGCTGGAAAAAAATCTAAATCTTACCAAGTATATTTGTCTCATTGAGTATGTCATTACACTTAATATAAGACACAACTGCCTAACAAGCACCATTTCTGCCAGATATAGGGACTTGTTTTAATACAATACATCTGGAATATCTTGTTAAGTGAAAAAGTCTTAAAAACATCTTGTTTTGAGTCACATTTCATATGAAACAAGCTTTTTTTTCATTTGAAGAGGTTTTTAAGCTAATTTCAAGATCACTTTTAACTCAAAAGTCCTAAATATCACATTTTATTTCAAGAAATCTGGACAAGTCGATTTTCACTAGTTCCATTGGCAGATTTATTTTGCTCATTTCAATCAAAAACGTCTCGTATTTGTTTTTTTTTCCAGTGTGTTATTTTTACATGTTAAAAAAGAATTAATCAACAGAAAAAAAAAAAATAATCAGAAATTATTTAAAACAAATATGCCAGATAAATATTTAATTAGCCCCATTTTCCCAATGTTTTGTCTGAATATTTGGGGCTTTTGAACTGTTATAACCTGTGATGGGCCTTTTCTGAAATTGTTTGGAAGCAACAATTGATCGGTTAATTGAATAAATCATTGGCACAGAGCTTCAACATCATGGTGGAATTTAACAGCGCGTCATCGTTGTGTGTACTGCCCCCTAGTGGTTAAAAAAAGAAAAAAGAAAATCCAATTTAACTGAACGAGTTTTATTCCCTGCAGAGTGATGAACATGTTGACGTGTAATAACAAGCAGAGGGGAGCTCTGTTCCCCGGGAGACCAAGAAAACAAGCTTTGTGACACTGGCACGTCCTCCCTCTGAACTCAGGCTGAAAGTTCAGCCTGAAACAATCCGTGTGCGTCTGCCATGTGCATGTGACGGCCCACGGGATCAGAAGTGTTACTCAAGAAAAACAGTGAGCTCATAGCTGTGCTCGCTGTGCAAGTTCACACATGAGGTCAGCTGCTGGGAGTCAGAGTTTCTGCACACCTACCAGGCTGATCGAACTATGGTGGGCTGCAGTAGGCCTGAAGGGCCGTTACTGCCTCCAGAAAGCATGGACCAACATCTCAGTTCAGTCCCAGCTGAGATGAGAATGGAACCACTCACCTGGGTTGTCCTCCCAGTGTTTCCACACATCATTTCTTTGTTTGGTGTCATCTTTATGTAATGTGTGATCCACTTTGTCTCAGGCACACAGCTGCCTGGCATCCACCTAACGAGGCCTGAAATAGGGCCATTTGCACTCACTTCTGCACTGATTTCGTTGAGTGAAGGCTCATCCGTGACTGTGATGATTCATCTCAGGAAGGTGTTGTGGGAAAGTTCATCTCAGTGCATCATGGGAGCTCCCCAGCAGGCTGGGCCTATAGCAGCTTAACTATGGGATGCTTCAGGATCACCTGAGCCATCCCTAACTATAAGCTTTATCAGAAAGGAAAGTTTTAAGCCTGGTCTGAAAGGTAGAGAGGGGCCTGATAACTGAAGGCTCTGCCTCCCAAACTGGCAGCTGGTTCCACAGTCCTAGAAACCTGTTTTATATGTCAGTCAGAGGACGGATCCTGGTCAAAAATAACCCCAAGATTCTTCACTGTAGGACCAGAAGCTGAGGAAATACCAGAGTAACTATATAACTCGACAGTTTCTCCCTGAAGCGCTCAGGTCCAAAGATAACGACTTCAGTTTTGTCTGAATTTAGAAGCAGACAGTTCTGAGTCATCCAGGTCTTTATGTCTTTAAGACATGTTGTAGTGTGACCAACCTATTGGGTTCATCTGGTTTTATAGATAAGTACAGCTGAGTATCATCAGCATAGCAGTGGAACTTTCTGCCATGCTGTCTAATAATGTTACCTAATGGAAACATGTATAAAGTGAAAAGAATCGGTCCGAGCACAGAACCCTGAGGAACTCCATGACTGAGGAAGATTCTTCATTTACAAGAACAAACTGGAATCTATCAGATAAATATGACTTAAACCAGCCTAATGCAGTTCCTTTAATCCCAATAACATGTTCAAGTCTATCAGAGGCGAAGAGGAGATCATTGCTAACTTTCACCAGTTTATTTCAGATTGAAGCATGTGAAATATCCCAAATTGACTTGTTCCGTCCTCTCAAATCACTGAAGAGTCTAAAATTATTTTTTTCTGTTGACCCACCTTCTAAATTGTGAATTTAAACCTCATATTTCCGAATCTGTTCATGATTTCGTGTTTATTTTGTTCACAGACTGCAGAAAAAACAGCTTGAACTGGTTCCTGAGTGATACAAATGCTGATGCTGATGTGTATAAATACATGTTTTATTAGCTACTCACATTATCAGCACAGTACAACACCACAGGTCAGGTCGTTTTAATAGTTCATAGACATTCAAATCATTTAAAACAGTACAGTGCAAATATCAAAACACAGTTAGACCTTCTGTTCTCACTCTTGTAAGAAAGAGTGGCCGTTTTTTTTTCTTTCATGCTAACCTGAACCGAGCCGTCAGTGTGGTTAAGAACTGCTTCCATTTCGTCATTTTTTAAAGCAAAATTTCACTGGTTTAAGACTCTCATGCAGGCATTACTTCAGATTTAACGCTTTTCAGTTTGAAGATGTTGGAAGTTTCCTCGTACGCTAATGCTAATGATCGTTAGCTGCAGCTGAAGTGCAGTTACAGTACGGAGAGTGAAGAAGAACACTTGGTCGTGACAACGGGAGTGTTTACATTTCAACTGGAAGAAGAGAGCGTTCGGCTGGTGTTGAGAGTAAATCATCATTAAAACCCGGACAGGACCCCATGACCACAGAAAACGGAACATATGTTCTTCTTGGTGCTCTGTTTGGGCTTTTCCCCTGCAGCTCATATTGAATAACAGTGTTAGAGTTGGACTTTTTTGCACTTTTCTTACAGCCAAATCTGATTTTTTGCCTCACAAACTAATGAAAAAGCAGCTAAATGGTGTTGCATTCTTTGTTTTTCTACCAGAAAACCGTTCCAGACGCTGCATTTGGAACCGGTTGGTGTTGGTTTCAGGTCTAATTTGTTAAAAACGTGGTAGATAATCTGCACATTTTGTTCTGTTGTGTTTCTGTTAGTGTCCACGCTGACACTGAGGTCCGGGTTAAGGAGGACCGGGCGCAGTAAGGCCTCCGGGTTACGTGCTGCGTTAGTCTGTCAGCTGATCTGAGCTCAGTGCGTTGGGGGGATCGGCTCCGATGGTCCGCTGGAAGCTGCTTCTCCCGCTGATCGGCTCACGGCTCCGTGGTTCAGAGCGACCAGCGGCAAGGCGCCCAGCAGAGCTTTCTCAAGCTTCTGCTCCAAAGCATCCAGCCGACGGTCCATGTGCTCCTTCAGCCTCTTCTCCATCTCCTCCAGGCGGCGCTCCATGGCCGAGTCCAACTCCCTGCAGAGGGACGGGAAACCAGTTCTGTTAAGTTAAGCTTCACAAGCTTCAGTGTTCGGGGATACTGGCTTTGGCACCTTTGCTGTGTTCGAAACCGCCTACTACATACTGCATACTACATACTGCATACTACATACTGCATACTACATACTGCATACTACATACTGCATACTACATACTACATACTGCATACTACATACTGCATACTACATACTGCATACTACATACTGCATACTCATTCCATCAGACAGTATGCAGAGCGTTTACCCACAATGCATTTCGCTCCTGCCCGAGCCGAAATCAGCCGGCCTGAAGCTGATTTCTCTTAAGCTCTAAACTCTGTAAACTTTAGCAACATTTGAAACATTTTCAGGTGAGAAAGTAGTCGTTTAGATCCCCAACGTGTTGAAAACCTGACAAAATACCGGCTATTTACAATTTTGTTCCCACGAATTCGGCGCTACTAAAGCTAGCCGCAGTGAGCAACGCACTTCCTGTTATTTTCACAAAATAAAATACCCGTTGCCTTTTATCATAGGGAAAGCCATTAGGATACAATTGGTGCTTTTGTTTTGAAAACAAGAAGTGAACCTACCCTCGTTGTAGCTAGCTTGAAACTGCCGTTTTGACAGGAAATGACGATCGGCGACGTCACGTTACATTGCATCTTGGGTAGTTTGAGTATGAGTAGTAACCTCATGATGCATACCCAACATTTCGGAGAATCTAGTATGCATCCGGGAACTTCTGCTTACTCAAACTCGCTTACTAACTTAAAAAGTTAGTAGGAGTAGTAGGAGAAGTATGCGGTTTCGAACACAGCCTTGGTCTTGAAAGCTTAGTTCAACGGTCAGAAATCTGGGAGTGACCTTTAACCTTTTAATCTGAGGTTGGACAAACAAATGAACAATGTCGTCAGGACTAGTTTTTTCCAGTTGCGTCATCTGGCCAAAGTTAAAATGTTTTTAAGTCGTCATGACCTTGAGAAAGCCGTCCATGCCCTGATAAGTTCAAGATTAAACTTTTGGAATGCACTTTATCTGATATGAGTTTATTCTCTCCAATAAACACTTAAAGTATGTAGAGAGGGCACGACTGATTGACAGGGTAGGGATCCAATCATGAGGCCATTCTCAGTTTCAAGTCAAGTCAAGTGCCGAGTCTTTAACTTCCAAGTCCGAGTCGAGTCTCAAGTCTTTTATTTTTTGTCAAGTCAAGTCACAAGTCATCAAAACAACGACTCGAGTCCCCATCTCTGGTACCAATTAATATCAGCAGCTTTGGGAATCTAATGCAAGCGCAAAACTGGGTTTCAGAAAACAGAATCCTCTGTGTTCCCGCTGCAAAATAAAGTCGATCTGCTCCGTGTTTGTGTCTGAAAATATTTCACAGAAAAGTCCAGGACTTAAGTCAAACAAATAAGAAAATCACAAAAGTTTCTCACCATCCATCACACAAGCAAACTTACTCCTTAAAATTTCCTTTCAAAACTGGAATCCTATGTCTGGTTTTAGTGGATCCAATAATCCTCTAAGAATAGGTGCAACTTTAGCCCGTTTTTATGGGCTCTAACTTATAAACTCTGAGAGTTTTAACTGCGCTGACGAGCGGTTGGGAAGACGTACCGTGGAGCTGCGGTCCTCTCCTGGATGTGGAGCCAGACCCAGCTGATTGTTCTCCTCAGCCCACAAGTGCAGCTCAGCTCTGACAAAGAGGCTGATTTATTGGAGCTGCATAAAAAAAAACTATTTCATGTGTCAAGTGGACGTCCAGTTAGCAGAGGGCGCAGATTTAGCATCAGAGTTAGCTACAGATAATGGATTCAGTTTGGTTTGGGACAACAATTAAATGATTGATTCAACAAAGCAGATGAAATTTCCAAACACCACGGACCGATCCCACATTCCTCTGTCCTTTAGTCAGTCTGCGGTTTGCAAAAACAGACCTGAAACAGGAATAATTGTCCACTTTCTCATGGTTTAGTTTTCAGTAAAACTCCTAATTTCTGCCCAGCAGATGTGACCGACAGCTCTGAGATCAGGGACTACTTCACCATCGAGTTCTTGGAAACGTTTGGGCGTCTGCTCGCTTTCAGCAGCATAACACGACCACCTAACAATGTGACCTCAGACAAACACAACTATTGTTCCATGAGGAGAAGCCTCTGTTTCAGCCGCAGAGACGAGGCAGAGACGAGGCAGCGACGAGGCGGCGACAGAGGAAACACAAACGCTTTCTGTTCCCACCACACCGTCCGTTTAACCAAGATCAGATCAAATCAAATCAAATCAAAGTTATTTGTAGCACATTTCGTGTACAAAACTAGGGAAGCGTGTTGCATTCACTTAAAAGAAAACAACAACTGTTTTTTCTGTCTAATTTATTTTTTGGTTTGTTTTTTGAGGTAATTGTTTTCTGTTTTTCTGGCTATCATCCAGGAATGGTCACTTACAGGCTGGATAATCTCACGGGATTTCAAAGTATCTCGATACTTCCGAAAAAAAATTCCCCACGTAAAAACAGAAAAAATAGCCAGAAAAACAGAAAAAGAATTACCCCGAAAAACAAACCAAAAACTAAATTAGACAGAAAAACAGAAAAAATTACCCCGAAAAACAGAAAAAGAATTACCCCGAAAAACAAACCAAAAAATAAATTCGACAGAAAAACAAAAACAGAAAAAGAATTACCCCGAAAAACAAACCAAAAAATAAATTCGACAGAAAAACAAAAACAGAAAAAGAATTACCCCGAAAAACAAACCAAAAAATAAATTCGACAGAAAAACAGAAAAAGAATTACCCCGAAAAATAAATAAAAAACTAAATTAGACAGAAAAACAGAAACAATTACTCCGAAAAACAAACCAAAAATAAATTAGAAAGAAAAACCAGAGTTTTTTTTTTTTGTTTTTGTTTTAAGTGAATGCCGTACAAAACAATTCAAAGTGCTTAACATAAAATAAAAGCATTGCAGCAGGGAGTGTAAGAAGCATTAAAAATACATAAAAGAATATAAAGAGAAACAAATAAAATAATTTAAATGAATTTAAAAACAAGCAACAGTCCAGATAAATTCAAAGATATCGTGCAGATTTCATGCATAGATGTCTCCTTGGATCTCAGAGCTCTGCTGGGTTTATATTCTCTGAACAGATCACAGATGTAAACCATCAGCAGGCTTTTAAAATCTATTCTGTGACTGACTGGAAGTCGGTGTAAAGATGCAGCAGGAGTGTGGAGGGACATAAAAGTCTGTTTGGAACCTGCTTTCTCTGTGCGTAATCCTGTAAAAGATGTTGTAACCATGTTGTGTTTTCTAACACTTCGACCAGATGGAGGACGGTGTGAGGCCCAGCAGGAGCAGCTGTGGCTCCAAAATGAAGCAAAGCAAGAAGCAAAAGGTTTTAACTCGTTTGACACTCTGCGATGTTCATCAGCAAAGTGCACAAACTCAAGCCAAATGTTCTTTTGCTTTTATTTGGAGCCAAATTAAGTTTAATGGAGCATAATTTATAATTCCAGTAAAATTAGCCCAAACCACCTCCCCATGACATAAACATCTTGAGTCAAGGCTCGATTTTTGGTCTCTTTTAACAGGCAACACACTAAATGAAATAAATGAATCACTCTTTTACTGGCACTGAGCAACAGATGTTTAAAGACACTGAAAAAAAAATGTGAGTTCTGTTTGCCTGAAATCTTATTTAATTGCAAACAGACACCTGTGGAAAACTGTTTAGATGGAAGACAGACCAGCTGACCAGGTCCTGCGGCAAAACTGATCAAAAACACCACCAAAATGAATATTTTAGTCCAAAGATCTGCCATTAGGGTGAAGCAAAGGGATGCTCGATAACCGCAGTCACATTTTTCGGATAAGAAGACCACTACTCTTGGACGCTCCAACACATCGCTGTAAATCTGTGCTCAAATGAGAAAAAGCCAGACCTCACAATCGCTTGGCCCTATTTTCTCTCCCTTCGTATCACTGCCTGCTGTGCAGACCGAAGTGCAGACCGAGCAGCAAACAGCGTAACAGGCGCGGCAGGCGGCAGCAGGCATTGATACGAAGGGAGAGAAAATAGGGCCAAGAGATTGTGAGGTCTGACTTTTTCCTGGAGAACCATTTTGTGATGCAAATGTATTACTCTGTTGAACGCATATTGTTCTGAGAAGCAAAACGCTTTATTTTTTAAACCCCAGCCAACTAGCCGGACTACCTTCATCAACACCAAAACGAGGCTGGAACTCTGCTCACAGGACGCAGCAGGGGGTAAGAAGATGTTCAGAAATGATGTTGCTGATATGGGATGTCCTACAGTTTCATGTCAGAAGAGGCGAACTGTCCCTTTAAGGCCGAAACTCTCTGAACTCCACTCACCATGTGCCGCTCCTCAGCTTCTCCTTCTCCGCGTCGTCGAGCCGCAGCTGCGTCACCTGCCCACAGACGCTCTGCAGCATGGGCAGCACCTCGGGGCTCAGCACCTGCCCGCGCCCCGGGCCCTTCAGGAAGCGTGACATCATCTCTGCCAGGTGGGCGTGGTTCATCGGGACGCCGGCCTCACTGCTCGCTACAGAGGGTCGACGGGTTTTAATCCTCAACATTTATGCCCACAGTAAATTATAAAATTAAGATTCATCACAAAAAAACCCGAGACTGAAGATTTTAGGAAACGATAGAAACGATCACAAGTAAACATTTCCAAAATAAACGATACTTTAGAGACTAAAACTTTATCGAATGCTCTTTTTTTAACGAAGCAGGAAGGTCGTGTTGCTGTTCTGTTTGGGAGGTAACGCGTGTTCACAGATCCAGCAACGTGTGAAACTCTCTGAACCATCAAACACGCGAACAACAATATTTTTCTGCATTACAAAGTGGTGACTGAGAGTTGGCAATTCTTACAAGAACTGTTGGTGATGATGTCAGACAGTGGGAGGTCTGGAGAGGTGGAGCCCTCTGACATGGCTCCACTCTGGGCTGGGGAGGTGATGGAGTCCGGAGGCTGCGGGACAGAAACAAACCACCGAAACCATTTTAGTCACGCTGTCGAGTCATTCATTTAGATTTAGATTTAGATAGATAGATAGATAGATAGATAGATAGATAGATAGATAGATAGATACTTTATTAATCCCAATTTGGGAAATTATTGTGTTGCAGCAGCGTGCAGTATAAAAGATATGTAAACAATTAAAGGAAAAACAAGCAAATAGAATAGAATATAAATAGAGAATAAACATCAGCTATTTACAAATCTACACTATGAACAGTAGGGTAAATAATAAAAGCAATAATAATAATAAAAATAATAATAATAAACATCAGTAAACTAAATGAAAACAGATTTGTACATTTAACAATAAAGGTAAAAATAAATTTAACTGAGCAGACTGAACCAATAAGAAATATAGGGTATAAAATATGGGGTGTATGGATAATTCATTATATTGCACTATTTAAATCTGAGAAGATGAACAGAATCACAGTAATATGGACAAAGGCGATTAAAGACTTTTTACTGTAGTATTAAAAAATGCTAAAAACATTTGATGAAAACATTCATTCATTTTTTTCCAATCCAAATCAAGGGTTCCACAGTAAATTCCCACTCTTAAGCTTGATTGTGTTCTAATTCGATGGAATGATTCTTGCTATTTTGCACAACTTGGTAAAAATGATCTATAAAATAGTCGGTGTATTATATTTGTGGCTGGTATAAAGATACAGCTCTAGATGAACTGCATGTGTTAGCGTCCCGCAGGAGAAGACTGATACCGTGACGTCTGCAGGGGGGGGCTGATTCCTGACGGCTGCTGGGGGGACGCCGACTCCTCTAGCCAAGGTGGACAAAGCTCCGCCGCCCATCAGAAGAGGCAGGAAACCTCCCAGAGAGCTGGTCTGATTCTGGAGAGGAACACATGGATATATGATGGGTTTTATGAGTTAATTACTGAGCAAAGCTGGCAGGAGCTAGCCAGTAGGTAGCCATTTCAAACCTCTCACACCACCTGCAGAAGTTAATAAAGGTAACAACTAGGGCTGGGCAGCGATTAACATGTTTAATCTAATTAATCACATGATTTCCCTGATTAATCACGATTAATCACATTTCTACGCAGAATCCAGAAATGAATCCAAAAGTAGCGTATAGCTTTTAGCATTTAGTTTTATTTTAAATGTGCTGCCATATGAATGAAAGTGCCATAACATTTGTTGTGCAAACACACTTTTAACATCAGCATCTTTCTGTAGTTTTTATGTAGAAGCCTCGCTCCACTGTCTGTTTCCTTGAATGACTTGCTTTTACAAAATAAAAGCCTGTGAGCAGAAGACTTTTACAAAAATAAAAGCCTGTGAGCAACAGACTTTTACTAAATAAAAGCCTGTGAGCGACAGACTTTTACAATAATAAAACCTGCTTTAATGCGCAATAAAATATTTGTCGGCGTTAAATAATTAACAAGTTAACGCGATAATAACGAATTAACTCGCCCAGCCCTAGTAACGAGTAATCGTCAGTTGTTTTACTCCCACCTTCTGCTGGAACTGCACCATGTCCATGAGGTTCTGGGCTCCAGGAGACAAGCTGGTTCCCATTTCCTCAACCAGACACTGCACCTGCTGCAGGTCTATGCCGGGCCCGTGGGCCGGGCTGGGCTGCAGCGGCTGAAGGCCCACGATGACGCGACCCACCAGGACGCTGCTTCTACCTGCCAGGGACAGCAGCTGGGACAGAGCGAGCAGAGGGATGCGGAACCAGCTCATTAAAATAAGAGTCACCAACATTAACACCAATGTTAAGGGTTGAGTAAGAGAGAAATATGTTGAGGATGCAAGAGTTTTATTTAGGGATGTCCCGATCAGTATCGCACGTTTCATCCCGATCAGGGATCGGATATGTAGCCTATCTATATATGTATATTTATTCTCATTATTTTTTTTATCAGAACTATAATATTTGAAAACAAAAGGGAAAAAATAGCAGCTTAGTATTTACTATTATGTGGTGGTACAGAGTCAGACCGTCTCAACCACAGACATATTATACGTAGAGGCCTCATAGGCTGTGTTCAATACCGCATACTTCTCCTACTACTCATACTAACTTTTTGAGTTAGTAAGCGAGTTTGAGTAAGCAGAAGTTCCCGGATGCATACTAGATTCTCTGAAATGTTGGGTATGCATCATGAGGTTACTACTCATACTCAAACTACCCAAGATGCAACGTAACGTGACGTCGCCGATCGTCATTTCCTGTCAAAACGGCAGTTTCAAGCTAGCTACAACGAGGGTAGGTTCACTTCCTGTTTTCAAAACAAAAGCACCAATTGTATGGTAATGGCTTTCCCTATGATAAAAGGCAACGGGTATTTTATTTTGTGAAAATAACAGGAAGTGCGTTGCTCACTGCGGCTAGCTTTAGTAGCGCCGAATTCGTGGGAACAAAATTGTAAATAGCCGGTATTTTGTCAGGTTTTTAACACGTTGGGGATCTAAACGATTACTTTCTCTCCTGAAAATGTTTCAAATGTTGCTAAAGTTTACAGAGTTTAGAGCTTAAGAGAAATCAGCTTCAGACCGGCTGATTTCGGCTCGGGCAGGAGCGAAATGCATTGTGGGTAAACGCTCTGCATACTGTCTGATCAATGAGTATGCAGTATGTGGTTTCGAATACAGCCATAGACTGACGTATCAGCGCGGCCGCCATCTTGGATGGGTCTCCAATGCCTCCACATTGCATTTATTTCCACAGAGGAAGGTGTTTATCCCCAACTTCAATAATCATATCTCCCAGAATTTTTATGTCTCTGGTCTGAACTCCACACAGAAACATGCGGCATGACGTCCCTTTGACGTCACAGCTTGAAGCTGGGGGCCGAATGTCCGCGGTGTGGAGGCATTTTAAAGTGGACGACAAAAATGTTGCGATTGCAGACTGTGAGATATGCAAACGTTGGGATTTCCAGAGGTGGCGAGCACATGGCTAACATCCTTGATGAGAACAGGAACAGGCTCAAACCTGACAAGGCAGAGATGTTGGTTTTCATCCAGAAAAACGGACATTTCCTTCTATGAAGCCAGAGGAGGAGAGGAAGAATTAGGAGCACAGTTAAAGCACATTACTGCCTTACTTTAGAACACTGTGGCACTTTTATTTGCTTATCTGTTTCCATGCCTGCAGGTGTTTCAGGCTGAGCTGCTGTTCGTTTTTATATTAGACATTGTTGCACTAAATGTGAAGAATTAGTTTATTACTTGATTACTTTTGTTGTTGAAGCTTCCTCACAGAAGTGTTCTGTTTATAAGTGTTAAATGATAAAATAAGTGAATAAAATAAAGAATCAGGGACATCCTGGATCTGTTTCTTCACCGTTCTTCTTTTTTTTTTAATGTACTGTAGAAGTATCGGATCGGGACTCTAAATCAAATGACTCGGAGGCTAAAAAACCTGATCGGAACATCCCTAGTTTTATCTTAAAATCTCACCTTGACTTCACAGGCCGAGGACGGATGCTCCAGGATCAGCTGTTTCTTGTAGAAAGGACCTCTGTCTGCACTGTGAGTCACAACAAAAACATCCCATCATGCAATGTTACTATTTTTGACCAAATGACACAGATCAGTAATAAGTCAGTCTGGCTGTGGGGGGCCCTAATGGCTGCCCGCTCGGCCAGCTTTCATTGGTCTACCCGTCTGGCTGGATGCCGTCGTCCTTGGTACCTCGCACCGTCCCGCAGTATTCTCCCGTCTGATCGTACACCTCCATGGTTCGAGCCTCGCTGATGACAAGCAGGCGGCTGATGGCGGTGGGGGCGCTGTGGCTGCAGTGGAGCATCAGGACACAGGGGGACTCCTCCTCCACCTGCTCCAACAGCACTGGACCCCCCCTGCAAGGGACGGATAAAAGGTTAATGAGCCGATTACTGCAAAATGGAAAATTCAGAGATTTCTCTTTGTTGTTTTTGCGAGTAGAAATTACGGTGGCCGACACGTGCAAATGCGACGCAAACGGCAAAACAAATCCAACAGTAAAACGCTGCAAGAGAAAAATGCGGTAATCACAAAAACGCTGCAAGTTCCCTCAAAAACACAACGGAAGTTCGCCAGGCCACTAGGGGGTCTCGACCTTTGGGAAAGGGGATCAACTATGGGAGATCGGAGGAGTAACGAAGGAGAAGAAAGTATAAAGGTACGTTGTCCTTTATGTCTTTTTTAAACACTTAAAGGACATAAAGGACAGCGTACCTTTTGACTTTCTTCTCCTTCGTTACTATGGTCGATCTCCCATAAATCAGTGATAATCACTATTTTTCTCACAAGAGCCACATTGGCAATAAAAATCAAGGGAAGAGTCACTTTTACGACAACATACTAAAGTCCCCTTTTGCAAATATGCATTTCTACATATAAAACATCCCACAAAAAAAGAAACAACACAGCCAATACATTTTCAATTCAGACCACATGTACCTTAATACTGGGATGAGCGGAAGCTGGCGTGCATGTGCTCGACTTTCTTCATGTTGTATTTGTAGTTTGTTGTTGTAATCATAGTGAGACATTCAGGATGAGCATGGTTTCTGTGCTGGTTTCTGTGCTGGTTTCTGTGCTGGTTTTTGCCCTTTTTTATTAAAAACCGATCCATAGTGCCTGCATCTCGCGCTGGCTAAAGGAGCTAGCGTGCTCTGTGGTCAGGTGTGACGGTGGTTTAAGCGGGCTGCGTTGCCAGGTTTAACAGAGCCCCCTTTAGGAAACACCATTAAGCCTTAATTAATACTTAATAAAAAATACTTAATACTGTGAAGTATTCGCTGTGTGTTATTTGAAAAGATTTATTGTTATTGTTAGCATATTGTTATAAGCTACTCTATGCGAGTGCGAGCACCAATCAGAGCTTGAGGAGCCGCACAGTGAGTATCTCTGCCCTATCGAATATGGCCTATCCCACACAGGTGGAGACCCCCTAGTGGCCTGGCGAACTTCCGTTGTGTTTTTTCTTTCTGGCATGTGTTTTGAAGTTTGCGTCGCATGTGCTCAGGTCGTTTTTGTGATTGCCGCATTTTTCTCTTGCAGCGTTTTACTGTCGGATTTGTTTTGCCGTTTGCACGTGTCGGCCACCGTGAGAAAAAGTAGAATCCACAAAGCTTCTTCTTACCAATCTGTCTCCTCCCTGCCTGAGTGACTGAGCTCTTCTTCGTTGTCATCTCTGTTACTGAGGTGAACAGGAAGCAGGACGTCAGCCAGGTGACGTCCCTCAGCCCGACACACCCAAGCAGCTTCGGCTTTCACAGCAATGTCCACCATGGTGCTGCAGCTGGGACCGGGACCTTCGAGGCCACAGAACAGGACACAAATAAGGAGATAATTGAAGAAACCGGTTAAAGAACAAGCGTACAAGACAGAGTTAGCAGAAATGCTGAAGATATATTGGAAAACTAATACAAAACGCAGGCTGGTCTGCACATGGGCAAGTTAGAACTTTATTTTCCTTCATCTGACAGGACTTTGGAATAGAATAGAATAGAAAAATACTTTATTCATCCCCCAATGGGGGAAATTCAAATTAGTCAAGTAGCTCAAAAAATTATAAATATTTACAATGATTGTATATTAACAACAACAATAATAATACCAATTCTAGTAAAAATACAACTACTAACTAATAATAATAATAAAAAATGACTAGATAAACAAATAAATTAAAAAAAAAAATCAATCAATCCAATCAATTACAGAAGAACTCAGCAGTCACTGTTAAAAAACAGTAACAACCTTAGTATGTTCAAATTACAGAGCTCCTGGCTAGCCAAAGGGACATGAAATATTATTTTAGGGACATCCTTCATTACATTAGGTGCATAAGATGCAATTTGTTCACAATTTTGTGTGTTTATGCACAAGAAATTAGACAAAATCAGAGCAACAGAGCAGCCTTTCATCTGGAAGTGCCACCCAGAGAGGCCCGACTCCTCCACATTTCACCCGGCTCCACTGAAAACATGATTTTTTCCAAATCTGTCCTTATCGTACACTCCTCTGTCCCATAGATGATATTGCCTTTTAAAATATGACTTGTAAAAGTCCTAAAATTGCTACATGATACCAATTTTGATTTGTAAAAATGATCATCTCATAAATCCCAACATGAAACTTCCCAAATTAAGACAATTACTTCTTTATTACGCATTTAAATAAACTTTATAAAGGATTATCTCATTAAATACGCAGTGATTGCAGGATGTCCAGCACAGAAAGTGTAGAAAAACACCACTGTCCTCAAAGAAAAACAGGCTGTAGAATAAAAAAAACTTTTAACTGGCAAATACATGTTTGGCCGTAGTCAAAGCAGACAAGACGCGATTAACAGCCGATTGTTTTGAACATCACAATTTACTGAGAGACGGCAAATATCTCTGATATGTAGAAATGTAAGAATTTCCACATATAGCTTGCTAACATGAAGTAAAAAGGCTTATTTACCGGAAACCTGCTCCCGCTGAAACCGTCGGTGGGCCTCTGTCAGTGTTTCCTTCTTCTCATGCCCCCAAAAGTGTTTAAAAATCACCGCTAAACGAGAATTTCAGCGAGAAAGCCCAAAAATGTTGGAACTCGACAAGAAGCATCCAAATGCGACGGGCCGACAGTGGGTTGTTGTGGTGTGACGTCATCAAGCGGCGACCAGTCGGATGTCCATCCAATTCGCGACGACTTTGGTGAGAAATTGCGCTTTTATTTCAGTAAAATTACAATTTGTGGGGTCGTGTTTTTATTAAAAAGGCTTCGTTGATTGTGTAAAAATGTTTTAAGTTCGTTTGACCAGCTTCGGCGTAGCTCGTTCGGTAGTCAACAGCTTGGTTTACTGAAGTTGTGTTTGGATGTTTTCTGTCTTGGTGGGATTTGCTTGTTTCTTTTCAATTCGATTCACTTAATTTAAAAAACTTTATTCCAGATTTGAGGTCTTAAGATAAAACAAAAACACAACATTAAATAACACACAGAAAGCTGTACAAATCAGGCACCCACAGGGAGACAGACTGGGATTGGTATATTACTAAATCATACGAGGTAGTCCCAAATAATTTAATTTGGGACAGATAACAGTCTTGAAAGTGTTGACTCCTGCTGCCAGAAACACCTGAGTTGCACTGCATCACCTTAGTCTCCTCAATGTTAATCTCATGGCATCACTTGTCTGCAACTTGAACTTGTCTCCACAGACTAGCTTTTCTATCATTTGATCACAAATGTACAGTATGTGAGGTACAATATGTCCCAAACTAACACATCTTTACCCAATCTGAACGTGCACAAAAATGTGCAGCATTGCCTATAAATCTGTCATTTGTTCTGTAATGATAGATAGATAAATAGATTTTTATTTTCGAACATGTATAAAAAAGAAAATGTATGTAACTATTTGTACATACAAATTTAAGAAAAATTCAAATTAAAAAATTCAATCACATAAAGTGCTAATACATAACAAAACATCACACATTGTTCGAAAAAGGAATGGGAAGAAGTACAATACTTTTTTAGTTTGTCACCCCTTTTCAGTTTGTAAATATCCTAACTACAATACACCTATATAAATATATGCCATATATACACTTCCTAAATATCTAAATAAATATATAATCACAAAAATAAATATATACTACACGCATATCCTTGTAAATATAAATATAAAACTATCCCCATAAATAAATATATACCATATACTAATTAAATTACAATATAACAATTAACCCTATTCTATTAATATATTTATCCCTCATCGTCCTCCGTTAACATACTTCCTCTTCCATGTACTTGTTTAAAAATATTTTTTTTAAACAGAATTATATTTGCACGTTTTATTTCTGTCTCCAGACTAATTGATCCAGACTCCAGAATGATGCTTCTTCTCTAACTCTCACGGCTGATGTCTCAGGGGATGGACTTCACTGAGTGCTACGGGGACACGGTCTCCGGTGTCGCTGCTGCGGCCCGTTCCGGCTGCAGGAGGCAGCTGAGGAGTCTGATCCGGAGAGGATGCAGCGTGGACCGCCGAGACAACCGCGGCTGGAACGCTCTGCATGAGGCGGCTGCAGCCGGCAGCAGAGAGTGTGTGCTGGAGATTTTATCTGCTGTCGGCGGTAAGAAAGAATGCTGTGACCCGAAACGTCTCATCTCTCCTTCAGTCTGAAACGCTAACATGGTTCTGTGCACCCCTGGGAGACTGGTGTCTGAGCTTTTTGGTTTTGCTAAATTTAAAAAAAATTTCAGTCTAGGTAAACCTGTCTTTATATGCTTAACTACGGAAGCCCAGAGCGGACGTGGTACGTATAAACTTTTTCTGATGGTTTTCTGGAGATAACGAGTTAATTTACCGATGGTTTTCGAGGCCACTTTTTCTCCCCAGTCCATCCCCTGTATGGGATGTCAAAAGAGGCGAACTGTCCCTTTAAAGTCGATTGTGCTTTTCAGGTTGACATCTAACCTGTGACTTTTTTTTTTCCCATCTGTGTGTGCAGCCGGCTGCTCCAGAGGTAGCCGTGCTTATGTGAACTCTTTGACTCACGAGGGGGAGTCGGCATGTTATCTGGCAGCCCAGCGTGGACACCTGGCGGTGGTCCGATTCCTCCTGAAAGCACAGGCCAACATCAACCAGCTGACTAACGACTTATCCTGTCCTTTATTTGCAGGTATTAAAAAAACATCTGCACATTTTTCAGCTTGGCGTTGTCATGTGTTTTCACACTGAATGAGTTTCTTCTAACCAGCTGTAGACAGCGGGCACACAGATGTTGTTAAACTGCTGGTCGGTAAAGGTGCAGAGGTCAACAGAACACACACGGCGTCCTGCTGGACCTGCCTTCATCAGGCTGTTTACAAGGTGAATGGAAGCATCCACAGATGACCACCTCCATCCCCTCGGGGAGGAGTGTCGGAGCTCGTAATGAACCTGTCGTCTTTTCCTCAGGGTCACGGGGAAATTGTGCACATTCTTGTTGACGTCTGCAGCCTGGAGGCACTGGATGACCACAAAATCTCCCCGTTGTTTGTGGCTGCGCAGTATGGACGGAGGGACTGCCTGGAGATCCTGGTTAACGCCGGTAAATAGATCGTTTTCTTCATGCCTTGATGTGTGTTTGTGTGCATTCTTTTCATAGTTATCACCCAGTTAAACTCCAGGTTGGATCAAAAACATCTTACAACTCTGGCTTGTTTCCTCCATAATTGTGGAATTAAGTAACTAAACAAATACACAGGATTAATTAACCCTTTGTTTGTCTTAACATTGTGTTTACTCCCCTTTGTCCTACGGGTCAAAAATGAGCCGCCCTACCAAAGCCCCAAAATAAAGCAACTTAATTGAATTTTAAAGCGGTACAATGCAACTTTTTCATGGTCATAAAATTGCTTGGCAATCATCAGATTGCTTGGCTGACCCGTTCTGATGAAAACGGTGACATTTCCATCTCCATCTGGTGGCCCTAGACCGAAACAGCGCTTGCAACTTTGCCTGTGGCGCCGCGTGCTTTGTTTACCTCTGGAAGTCTCGCGACACACGAGAGCCGAGAACTACTGCTTCACGGCAGGTCTAAAGGGCTCTGAGCCGAGCCAGGGAGCCTGATAAGACACACCTCTCTCCATTAGCTGTCGACGGCTCTCCAACTCTCTGCCAGTGTCTTGAAAAATAAACCGTAAATTGCCTCTGGTGGGTTTACGACAGTCTGGCTAGACTGTCGCCTATTTTCTACGGAGCTCCCCCTACAGCTTTGGGGGGTGTATTGC
Organism: Odontesthes bonariensis; assembly: GCF_027942865.1. Classification (NCBI taxonomy): domain Eukaryota; kingdom Metazoa; phylum Chordata; class Actinopteri; order Atheriniformes; family Atherinopsidae; genus Odontesthes; species Odontesthes bonariensis. Next base: position 2,023,940 of record NC_134528.1, on the reverse strand, counting down.
ATGGTAAACAAACCCCGTATTACTGAAAGTTGCATAGCGCCGCTTTAAATCCAAAATCTATTTAGTATGATGAAACCACCTGTTATTTATCTATTCAACTCAATTCAATACATTTTTTATCATGTATTTTCTGTTACACAATACAAAAAGACAATCACCAGTTTTCAGGATTACACTTTTTTTTTGGTCAGTTGGACCAACAGTTTTCTTGTGTTCTCAGTTTTCTTTTACATAATAAAGGTTTATTATTGCTATTATATAAATGTGAAGTAATTACTTCTGAATTAATTATATTGAAAGGGAAAAAAACCTGAACTTTTTTTCTGCTGTTTAAATGTTTTTATAATTCACGGGTCAAAAATGACCCATAAGACAATCTTTGTGCCCTAGTGGTGTACAGCCCACATGGAGACATAAACAAACATAAAGTGTGACTTTTTCTAATGATGGGGTCCCTTTAGGAAAAGGCAGAACATTTCAAGTTGTTTAAGGTATTTTTTCTACAGCTAAACATGGTGGTGGCTCACTTTTGACCTGCAAGACAACAGGAGGGTTAAGATAATGATCCTGACTGGCCTCATATCTGCCAGTGGCTACATCAGTTAGCACAAGTTTCTCCATCTTATGAACTGGCAAACATTCACCTTCGAGTTGCCCAAAATATTTAAACAGTAAATTCTATGATTGGCTATGAAACAAACCTCAATCCAGACATCTGCTCTCTGTTGTTTAATTTCATCAGTGCATCAGAATAACATGAATACATTCACTGACACGGGACCCCTGAATCAGGGAGATGTTGACATGATCTGTCCTTTGAGGAAGGGTCCCTGTGCAGCTTTAGAGCCACTGACTGATTTTAGGGATTTAACTGCGACCTTTATGGTTGAGAAACAAGTGCTCTGCTGACAGAATTCATGTCACCGTCAGCCTTATGACATAAATGAATCATAACGGAGGCACAATAATGTGAAATGATGTAAAAAAAAAAATCGTTAAACATGATGAGAAGACATGCTAAATTTTCTTTTAGCTTTTAGCCGTTATGCTGCACACAACTGGAACAAACTACCAGCAGAACTGATATCAGCCCCAACTGTGAGCACTTTAAATCCAGCTTAAAAACATTTCTCTTTCCGTGTGCTTATGGTTGAGTTTATATTTTTATTTTTTCCCCTCTTCTTTAATTGCTTTTAACTTTTTAATTTCTATTCTATTTTTCTTATTCTCTTTAAATTGCTTGTTTTTATGCTGCTTTATGCTGTTCTTTTAAATGCCTTGTCTTTATGTAAAGCACATTGATATGGGAATGAAATCCGCTATATAAATAAAGTTGCCTTGCCTTAAAAGAGACATAATGCGACAAAACTGTAGTTTCTGGAACCATCATGAAGAAAATGGTGATGACAAAAAGAGGAAGATGAAGTGTTTTAGACCTAATTTTATTTAAAATCAAATCAAATTTATTTGTAGCACATTTCATGTACAAAACAATTCAAAGTGCTTTACATAAAATAAAAGCATTGCAGCAGGGAGTGGAAGAAGCATTAAAAATACATAAAAGAATATAAAGAGAAACAAATAAAATGATTTAAATTAATTAAAAAACAAGCAACAGTCCAGATAAGTTCAGAAGAAGAACAAGCAGAAATCAAATGTTAGAGTTTCTTCTTCATTATTTTTGTTTCTCAGTAAACTCATTAATACATAATAATAATAATAATAATAATAGTGAACATCGATGTTATTTATTTGTCAGTAAATCAGCGTCTTGAATTCTCAGACCTCATTAAACCTGCAACTGACCGGTTGACGGCGGCAGAGTTTACCCGTTTATTCTCTCAGGCCAGTGCTGAAGCGAAATGAATCAAAGAAAGAATTGTTTTTAATCGGGTTTCTTCTTCAGGTGCCAGTGTGAACACCCAGGCAGCCGACCTGGCCACACCGCTGCTGATCGCCTCTCAGGAGGGCCACCAGGCCTGCGTGGACCTTCTGTTGGATCACGGCGCCGATCCCAACATGGCCTGCAGCCACGAGTGGCCTCAGCTTCCCATTCATGCTGCCGCACAGTTCGGCCACATCAGGTACCGACTCTCATGGTCAGAACCGCGTTTTTAGCCTGATGTTTTTACCGTAGTCTTTAAATCTGTTTGTGCAGTGTCCTCAGGAGGCTGATCGATGCCACAGATCGAACATGTGACCGCAGCGAGGGGATGGTGAGTCCGCTCTACGTGGCTGTCCACAGCGATCAGACCAGAAGTACCGAGTTGCTCCTGAAGGAAGGCTACAGCCCCGATGCTCAGGACTGCACAGACACTCTGGGGCTGCGCTCACCGCTCTCCTTGGCCTTGTGTCGTGCATCCAGCAAACCGTGCAGGTGTGCAGGCTCATGTCGTAGTTTCACATTTATCAGAGCACTGCACCAGGGCTGGGCGACTTAACTCGTTAATTATTTAATGAGTTAAATAATTCGTCGTTAAATAATTAAATAATTATTTATTAATGATGACAGGACATGTTAAATTTTGTCATTTTTAATTTTAATTATTTATTTATTTATATTTATTTATTTAATTTATATATATTTATATTTATTTAATTTATTTAATTATTATTGAGGCGAATAATAATTAAATAATTATTTAACGCCGATAAATATTTTATCGCGCATTAACGCCAAAAAAATGTGGGGCTTTTGTGTCTTTAATGGAAAGTTCAGAGAGACAGGAAGCAGGGGGCAGAGAGAGGGGGAACAACATGCAGCACAGGGCCAGCTGCAGCGAGGGCTATAGCCTCTGTACATGGGGCCCCTGCTCAACCCACGCCACGGACCACCCCTGTTTTATTATTTATTTTATTTTTGTAAAAGTCTGTTGCTCACAGGCTTTTATTTTGTAAAAGTCTGTAGCTCACAGGCTTTTATTTTGTAAAAGTCTGTAGCTCACAGGCTTTTATTCTGTAAAAGTCTGTCGCTCACAGGCTTTTATTTTGTAAAAGTCTGTCGCTCACAGGCTTTTATTTTGTAAAAGTCTGTCGCTCACAGGCTTTTATTTTGTAAAAGTCTGTTGCTCACAGGCTTTTATTCTGTAAAAGTCTGTTGCTGTCTGCTGTGGAACAGGAAAAGAAAGTAATCGGCGGATCCACCAAACATGGAGAAGGGTACGGAACTTTTACTCGGCCATTTTCATGTTAAAGTTCTTCCAGACGGCGGAGTCGACAGAACCAAAGTCATCTGTAAACTCTGCCAAGTTGAATTGTCTTCTCAGCGTAGTAGTTCCAGTCTAAAATATCACTTAAAGGCAAAACACACAACTGATAGCAGCAAGTCATTCAAGGAAACAGACAGTGGAGCGAGGCTTCTACATAAAAACTACAGAAAGATGCTGATGTTAAAAGTGTGTTTGCACAACAAATGTTATGGCACTTTCATTCATATGGCAGCACATTTAAAATAAAGCTAAATGCTAAAAGCTATACACTACTTTTGGATTCATTTTGGGATTCTGCGTACAAATGCAATTAATCGTGATTAATCAGGGAAATCATGAGATTAATTAGATTAAACATTTTAATCGTTGCCCAGCCCTACATTGCACACATCCACCACTTTTTAGATGCAACATTTCCTCCTCCTGGTAGAATGTAACAGTCTCTAACCTCCAAACCAAACTGAACCAACAATATAGCCTCCTGGGCAGGAGTAAGAAGATGGATTTAAATTCAAATCCCTTTTCTTTCAGTGAATCGGTGAGGCTGCTGCTCGCTGCAGGAGCAACATTGAGTGAGGAGGACTGGGTTTACGCCTTGGCCACCGACAGCGCTGACCTGCTGGAGCTGATACTCAGGGACAGATGGATCCCTCGGCCGGAGGCTCTAACCGGGGACCGCTCTGCACCACACCATCGTGGGAAGATGGTTCTGAAGCAGCAGGAATTGAGGGAAATGCTCTGTGTGGCGCTCAGCCAGGTGCACTTTGCTTCCTGTTGGCTTTCTGTGCTCCTGAGGACCGGATTGGAACCAGCCTTGCTGCTCCACCCCCACATGTAAGCTGCCAGGACGGCACTTTACTCTCTCACTTTTACACTTCTACTTGATTTCTTTAACCAGTAGCTGCACAGGGATCCTTTTCTCCATCTCCTTTTTTTTTTTTTTTTTATTATGAACCCCTGCAGACAGAGACTCGCACTGCACTTTATTTGACTTACTTATGCTGCAATATGTGCAATACAGTCATACAACAATCGGATTGCACTGGAACTTTTTACTTTAACTTTTACTATTTTTATTCTTTTTATATTATTTAGATATCTTTATACTGTGTGCCTTATATCTTTTGTGTATCCAAAGCCAAGAGCTCCTGAACTAGATGTCATTATGCCTGCATAGTGACAATAAAGATTCTTGATTCTTGATCCCCTCCAGGCTGGAACAGGCAGACAGTGAGGTGTTGAATTACCTGCTGGAGTTTGTAAACTGGTCAGCTCTGTCGCCTCCTTTAAAACTTATTCTGGATCGCAGACGGGCAGAAAAGACCTGGGAGCCATGCGCTCATTTCGGTACATTATCAGAAGATGCACTTCAGATCGCATCTGCTCTGCGCGTAATAAACGCTATTAAGAGCAATCTTTTCTCTCCACTTCTCCCCAGACTCAGTTCCCCGTCTTTCCCACGTCTGCCGGCTGCAGCTCAGGGATGAGTTGGGAGCAGATCTCCTCATGAGGACCGACGTAGTCCAGCAGTTGCCTGTTCCTTCTCCCCTTCATGACTTCCTCAGATTCAGGGACATCTCAGAACCTTCGTGCACACTCTCACCACCTTTACCGATTTTAAATCACATAACTGAATACCAGAGTACACACCAACACAGATATGTTCTATAATCTCTCCTGGTTTTCCTTTAGCGTCGCTTTGAATCTGTTCAAACGTTTATTTCACACCATTTAACAGTTCTCACCTGTTTTCTTTTCAGGTATTTTCTTATTCTGATTCTGATTTATCATCTCGTTTTCTTATTGCATAATAATAGTGCTGTCAGCAGGTATTTGTGGTGTTTTATGGAATGACGTGAGTGCTAGAAAAAGGAATAGAGATGGAAAATAGGTCTAAATATAAAGAGAAACAGATAATAGAATGCATATATGTAAAATTAGGAAGAAAAAATCCTTAAAAGAATGATCAAATGTTTTCATTATTCACTGGTTAATGTCATTCCGTACACACGTGTGTGTGTGTAAATTTCCACACAGATAAATATATACATGTATGAACAGCTGTTTAAAAAGACATTATACATGTTTTTGCTACTCGTGCTCTGTATTATCAGGCGTGCTGCATTAGTGATCCAATGTTATTAAGTTTATTGTTTTGTGTATTTTTTTTTACTAAATTAATACATTTACAAAAAGTATTTCTTGATACGGTTATTGTTTATTTGTTGTTGGGTTTACACATTAAATTTGTTTCATTTGTCATGTAAAACATGGGAGCCATTTGGCCAAATTCTGATTGGTTGAAAAAAATTGTCGTTGACACCGATGACGCATCTCATTGGTCGACGTCACATTTTCTGGGAGCTATAGTTGACATTTGGAAGAGGATACGTTTAACACGGAGCTCGTTTACCTGGCGGTGTTTTTTTTTTGATAGGGCGTGAATTCACAAGTGAAGGAAAGATATGCCTTAAAGTATTTAAAACGTGAGTATGTGAAAATATTATTTTTTCCTAATGCCAGATGCACCCTCCCCCCTACTCACGGTTGTGTTGCTGTAGCTTGCTAGCTTGGCTAGCTAACACTCTTATGTTGCCATTCAGCATGTTAGCTTCGGAAAATAAACATTTAATTTTTTACTGGTTGATTTATTTTTTTTTTTTTTATGCGCTTTGCATTTGTATAGTCACAGAAGTCGGTGTCAAAAACAATGCCGTGAAGCCAAATATTTGCCAGCGTCACCAACATAATAGCAAAGGTAGCAGCGCCAGGTTGTAGCTAACAACAGCTAGCTATGTCTGAAGCTGTCTAAATGAGATGTGCTCCTCGTTTAATTTGAGTTAAAAGCTTTAGGTTGAACCCATCCTGGCTTTGCTGCAGGGTTCGTGTTATCTGTACCTCTGTAAAAAAAACATTCTGTTTAAATAGTGGAATTTGCATTTGGTGCTTTGAATGGATATCAGTACTGCTTGTTAATAACTTATATTAGCATATAAGTTTCATTAGCTATACACATTTGGTTTGTACAAGGGAAAGAAATTACATTATGCTGTCAACAAGGTTTTATTATAATAAAAATTGTGATTATATATATTATGTTCACAATGGATTATGTGCAGTTTAAATGAGAATGCTGAGCTCAGAGAGATAAAATGATCATGACTCACACACAGAAAAGACACAGAGGGTCACACACTCATGGTAAGCTCCTAAAGACTATGGGCCAAAAAAAGTGAGTCATACAGAAATTGTTCAGGTTAAAAAAAAAAAACCCTGAGAGAGAGAGTCAGAAAATGAAAAAAGGAAGCTGACTCAGGGTGGTGTTCTGTTGAGTATCTGAGCATCTTTTAAGATTCTGCATGGTTATCACTGGTTCGTTACTCTTTAAAAAGGACCTGTAGAGCTACAGCAGCAGCTGCTCGCCTCACTTGAGCAGCTTTTGCAGATGGTTGATGATAATTATTGTCAGCTTTGAGTAAGTCATAAGCAGGGAAGTATGGTCTGAGACCAAAAGGAGGACGTAGGAGGGCTCTGAAACGGCCAGGAATATCCACACAAACGCTGTCCAGGTTATTTATTACTCTGCTGTGGATGTGAGCCTGTGGGTGCAACCAGGTAATTTTTTTTTTTTTTTCAGGTCTATTTGATTTAAAATCACAAAATAAATGCCTCACGGCTGTCATGTAACTGCTGGTGATGTCATACAATGAAAATAAACAGGAGTAACAAGCTGTCACGGACGCGGGTGCGAGGATGGGAAAAGGACACGGAAACTTGGTTTATTATTCAAAACAAGGTCAACATAAAGCCGGATAACAAAACTAGACTGTGGAAAACAAAACATGACTAAGAATGAGACAAAAGACTTGATTTGACATGACATGAAAGTACTTAAAGGGACAGTTCGCCTCTTCTGACATGAAGCTGTATGACATCCCATATCAGCAGCAACATTTCTGAACATCTTCTTACCCCCTGCTGCGTCCTGTGAGCAGAGTTCCAGCCTCGTTTTGGTGTTGATGAAGGTAGTCCGGCTAGAAAAAAGTCAGACCTCACAATCGCTTGGCCCTATTTTCTCTCCCTTCGTATCACTGCCTGCTGCCGCCTGCCGACAGCCGCGCCTGTTACAGCGTTTGCTGCTCAGTTTATACAGCAGGCAGTGATACGAAGGGAGAGAAAATAGGGCCAAGAGATTGTGAGGTCTGACTTTTTCCTGGAGAACCATTTTGTGATGCAAATGTATTACTCTGTTGAACGCATATTGTTCTGAGAAGCAAAACGCTTTATTTTTTAAACCCCAGCCAACTAGCCGGACTACCTTCATCAACACCAAAACTCAGCTGGAACTCTGCTCACAGGACGCAGCAGGGGGTAAGAAGATGTTCAGAAATGATGCTGCTGATATGGGATGTCACACAGCTTCATGTCAGAAGAGGCGAACTGTCCCTTTAACTTGTCTTGGCGGGTAACGGTTATTGACGGTGAAAGGATCTGACAAAGTGCACGGGGAAACCTGGAAACTACATACTGACTGGGTGATAGGAGAGTGCGTGCAGCTGAGGAGAAAACTGCAGGTGGTGTGAATGAAGGTGATGGCAGAGCAACAGAAACCGTGGGAAAACATGGCTAAACTAAATACTGGACCTGGACTAGAAAACTAAAGCATGAGAGAAAACTAAACATGAGCTTCTTTGTCAGGTTTATTTTATTCCTCCATGCTTCGTGGTGTTTGCTGTCACTGTGTGGATGTGATGCATTCAACAGACTTTTACAATAATAAAACCTGCGTTAATGCGCCATAAAATATTTATCGGCGTTAAATAAGAAACGAGTTAACGCGATAATAACGAGTTAACCCTACTTCAAATCATCAAAAGTCAGCAGGAACAAACACTGATCTGTGTACATTTTAGGCCACGTGAGAGATGCTTCTGAGTAAAAGTGAAACGGTGTAATTGCTCTTTGAGTCCGTAGGGACTCTCCGAGGTTTTAATTATGTTCATGCCTTTTCTCTTCCAGTAAGAGTCACCGTGTTGATAGAGTCTGTTAATAAGTGCACCAGCTTCTGTGATAGGCCGAACCTGAAGTTACTGATCCGCAGTCGGTAGCCTCTCATTTTCTGCTGCTGCAGTCAGAGTCGGACGTCGTTAGTTTTATTTTTCTGTGACCGCATATTTGCCAAACCTTTATGTCCAAGCTCGTTTAGCCTAACTCTTCTCATCTCTCCCTCTGCATGGCTCACTGGCTGGAGGATAAAGAGGCTGGACGTGATGCACTTAATCCAGTGCTTACCTTTCCTTTTCCTACATTTATGAGTGTTCCTGTTGTAGTTATCAGACTTAGTTATCCACATATCCCATAAAATTTCAGCATTTGAGATGGTTAAATCAAATCTAAATCAAATCAAATTTATTTATATAGCACATTTCATGTACAAACAATTCAAAGTGCTTTACATAAAATAAAAGCATTGCAGCAGGGAGTGGAAGAAGCATTAAAAATACATAAAAGAATATAAAGAGAAACAAATAAAATGATTTAAATTAATTTAAAAACAAGCAACAGTCCAGATAAGTTCAAAGATATTGTGCAGATTTCATGCATAGACACATGAGAAAAAAGAAATGTTTTTAACCTGGATTTAAAAATGTTTCCATTTGGTGAAAGTTTAAGGTTAACTGTCTGATAATTCACTCAGTCTCAGTGTGTGTTCTGGAGTTTGTAACTTTCTCTTTTGTTTTGCTGCAGCTGAGACCAGCATCAGTAAAACGACCCCCCCCCCCCCCCCGTCCGTCCGTCCGTCCGTTATCCAGATGAGGAATGCTGGCAGCATGCAGCCCTCGCACAGAAGAGACGTTGGAGTCTGGCCCCAAACAAAAAGCCTCCTCTACAAGAATCTGCTCATCAAATGGAGGACCAAGCAGCAGAGCCTCCAGGTGCTTCATACATATGTTGTTGTGCCTAAACTTACCTCGTCTGTCATATCTATTTTTGTCAGTTTGATAAATGTGACAGCGGAGTGTGTTGGGAGGTCAATCTGTGCATTGAAAACACGGAGAGAAACGTCCTGTACAGGTAGCAGGTGATTAGTTCAGTGCGTCCAACACAGACTGAGACACTCAGTGGGGTCACATGGCTCTGAAAGGATCAGATTATTGGCTAAATCACAATCAGACTGAGTTATTAAGGCTAATTCTCCTTGGATATATGGCGGTGAATGAATGGGATCAGAGGCACAAAGCGTGTCATACCCCGGTATGATAGGTGGCGCTGTACCCATTCCAGCTGTTGCTAATAGAGCCACTTCCTGTTGACCTCTTCACCACCAACAACAACAACAAACTCAGGCATTGGAGAAAGATGGAGAACGCAGAGCCAGATGAAGCTACGTCCCTCTACATTTGCTCTGTGATGAGCTGCTTGTTGCACAAACTCGATGCCCAACGGAGCATTCTCCATCGCGTTGTTTGTTTCTTTCTGACGGCGACAACAACAGGAATATCGTCTCCTTTGACTTCCGGGTCACGACCCCGGGAAAACATCTGGAGCATGCGCAGAACGCAAAGTCTGATTCACCACGTGCTTCAGCGTCTACAAGCAGGTTTAGAGTGACTTTCAACCCAGTTATCTCGGGGTCTGAATCCCATCCGATCCAGTTCTTAGTCAGATTAAGGTGTCTACATGCACTTAATAACTCAGTCTGATTGTGATTTAGCCAATAATCCGATCCTTTCAGTGCCATGTGACCCCACTGAGTTTGTCTCCTCTTAGTCAGTGATTGGTCTGCTTAAAGGATAAGACCGGTTTTTTGACATTGGGCCCTTGATTTCACATTATAACATGATGTTCTACTCACCCCTGCTTGTTGTTGGTCATTTGGAGCTGTTCCGAAGATATTCGAGAGGCGTCTGGCTGCTCTCTTGAGATATTCGGCCATGAAAAGGTTTCCTATGGGCAACGTTATACAGGCACAAACTATGCTGTTTATAATTTATTAATTACTGTACACTGGCACTGATAACGTGGAGGTGCGTCGCTTACTTAAAAAAATCGGGGTTACTGTAATTTTGAATTTTTGTCGTAAAGTGGGTGTTACTGACGTCATCGTGGTGCTACTGCCACAGACAGCCCACAGACCTGCTGCCTATTTATTCATTCGGCTAAAATTCAAAATTACGGTCTTATCCTTTAAGCCTCGTTTTTACTATGCAGTCCGGTACGGGTCGGGTCTCTTTGGGTCAGCATTGGTTCCCACTGTACAAAGGGGACCCTCGGGGGGGGGGGCGGAGTCGAAGCGTAAACAGCCTCCATAATGTGGAACCACCTCCCAGCTTCTTCAGCTTAATGCCACACCGGCTCGCGGTCCGGTTGAAACCGCTCTCTGACATTTCTGCTCAATCAGCTGGAAAACTTTTTGGTTTGGCCCAGCGCCATCGAGCTGCCGCTGCACAGCCTCCTCACCAACACCGGAGAGCAGAGCCTGGAACCGGTCCTGTGGGCTCGGTACCCCAAGCAGAAGGGTTACAGACATGGTAACGGGTTCCATGGTAACGGGTTCCATGGGACCGCTACGCTTTGGTGGTAGTGGAAACTCTGAAATAAGCAAACCGTTCTGACCCGTACCGTACCGGACTGCATAGTGGAAACGGGGCTTTAGAATAACACAAACCGGCTCACAAGTCGTCTGAATCATCGGTCCCGGAACTACCGGTTTGGCCACTTTCGGTTTCAGGCAGCCTCCTCTAAAACGCCCGACGATCAACCAGCCGATGAAAAGCTGAGCCCACGACGTACAGAAATAATTAGAGGAGAAGAAGAAGAAATGATCGAAGAAAGGAAGTAAATGTTTCAGAAATTAATCAAATGTGACCCGCTCTGGCGAAATGAGTCGGAAGTCGCAACGTTCTATTTTGAGGTACGGGCAGATAACGTAGCTAATTTCAAAGGATAGACATTAAAAAACAATCTCCCAAAGTTGTATAGTCCATATAATTGAGGAAAGGCATGTAAATGACAATTCAAGTTGACTTGCAAGTTGTATTAAATGCGTTAAAATTGAACAGGTTGAACAAATTCATTGACTCCTCTCCCGTTAACGTCTACCGTTCCTAATACCTCTGAGGATTTCCCTTTACCTCTGAAACGTCTCTATCTCTGCTCGCTTCATAAAACCAATCAAAATGCTTAAAAATGTACACACACAGTGACACAAAGGCCCACAATAGGCGGGAAGTCACGCTTCGAGTGACTGGTGCACGCGATTGGTCCAGCCATCACTCCTGTCAAACTAGCTATCTGTGTTGGTGTAGCCTAAACTGATCGTAGAAAGTCTCTCAATATTCGTCATTGTCAAAAAAGTCATCGTCTTATTACAATATTAGTATCGTGTAGTACTGTAGTATAGTGTCGTGTGTTGATCTGTGTTTTTGTTTTAAAATGTCATTCGCTAAAGAAAGTAGAGTCGCGAAAGCTTTAAACTCTCGTGGCGTCCAATTTTAGCCCTGCTGCCGGACAGCAAGACTTGCTAGCGCTAGTTACGGATTTTTTTACTGACGTGATATCTTCTGAAGAAGATAATGACAGCGATGTCAAAGACTCGGATATGGAAAAGGAGCAAGAATTCGCCACTCATGTGGAAGATGACGATGAAGTCATTGAGCAACCTGTGACTGATATTAATGAGGTGACGAGGGCTATGTCGAGCTGTGGAGCAGTGTGTGTGGGAACAAAAATAAATATTTTCTAATCATTTGGGCTTCAGTCTGGTTTAAAACCATTTTATATGTGTACAAATGCCTTTGGTAAAATTAAGCTTTAAGATAAAGAGTTTATCCCCTTTAAATTCACAGGATTTTGAAAGATATCAACAAAAAAACGGGCAAAAAACTTTAAACGCGATTTTCTCAGGTTTTCAATCGTAAAAAAAGGGTGAAAGATCATAAATCAAATGGCCATATTTTGAAAACGATCCAACGTATGACTTTGACTATGGTATCATTTTAAAGCTTATTTCCATTCCTTTCTTTTGATACCAAAATCTCAATTTTGACATTTGGGTCACTGTGACTCATTTTGCTGGATCAGGTCACAAATTGATACCTGAGTAGCAAAGTAAATAAAAAGCAACATTAACACAAGCTTTGATTTTAAACTTAAAGCTCTATTTAAAAAAATATATATACATTTATCATCGTATAAGCTATTTTATTTAGACATTTCTGTATATTTTTGTTCGTATTTCAGATTCTGGCACTTTCAGTTCTCCATACCTGACGGCCCAAAGACTAAAAGTTTTATCTTTTATATCTTTTATCTTTATAAGATAATTATCATTCCACAAATGTGAATAAAACAGGCAGAAAACATGCATTTTTACCATGTTTTTGGGATGAAATGTGCAATAAATCAGGTTATGAATGAGGTATAAACAGAAGCCAAAGAAGTCTAATAATAATAATAATGTCCTGATAGATTTTACTCATCAGCCTTTGTCTTATTAATCCTGCACTGATGTTTTCAGACACTGAGAGAGAAAGTAAGCTCCGTCCACCTCAGACTTCATGTCCGTGTGTGGAATGTTTTTAACATTTGTTTTAGTGACCTTTCTGTAAAGGATACAGCTGTTCCAGGGGTCACGAGCGCTGTCAGTACATCTCAGTTTAAACTTTGGGAAACAGCTTGTGCTTCTTTCTCCTTTCCGTTTCTTCTTTGTTAGGTCATGCATTCTTTATTTGGCGTTAAGTTGCTCTTTATGCATTGTTAATGACCCTCTGAACAAGCTTCTCTTTTTAGGGGAGGTGCTGTGGAACCTTCTGCAGCTTTTCCGTCAGCAGCAACGAGAGTTTAGGGCTGTTCAAAGCTCTGCTGGGAATAATAACACCGTTCATTCCAGTTTTACCATCTTTGTTTAATATTAAATGAACTTAAATGCATCTTTAATTTGTTATAACCAGAAACGTTCTTCTAGACGGCGGAGTCGACAGAACCAAAGTCATCTGTAAACTCTGCCAATATGCCGCCCATTGATTGGATGCGAGACTCCGGTTCTTCTCACAGATGTTTATTAACGCCACATCAACCCCGTAGAACTAAATGTTTGAGTAAACAAAGGAAAAGACAACATTAATTGTTGTAATCATTAAAGAAATAGCATTCTTAGCATTGTCGCTGGTACCAATAAATAATCAAAGTAATTCTGGCCACTTTAGCTGCTTCTCAACCAACGGCAGAGTCATTCCCCAGAGGCAATCTGCAGGGTCAGAACTAGGATTCTTTAACTTCCACTTCTCCTCTGCATCACATTCACACAGTTACAGCAAACCCCACCAAGCATGGAGGAATAAAATAAAGATAAACTAGCAGCTAACATCACCGCTACAGGTGTGAAGCTAACGGAGCTAACCGGCACTACTTCCTGTTTTACTGGTTTCAACATAAAAGCACGTATTTCAAAATAAATAAAAAAAAAAAAATAAATAACTAAGCATTTACAGCCAAGTTGAATTGTCTTCTCAGCGTAATAGTTCCAGTCTAAAATATCACTTAAAGGCAAAACACACAACTGATAGCAGCAAGTCATTCAAGGAAACAGACAGTGGAGCGAGGCTTCTACATAAAAACTACAGAAAGATGCTGATGTTAAAAGTGTGTTTGCACAACAAATGTTATGGCACTTTCATTCATATGGCAGCACATTTAAAATAAAGCTAAATGCTAAAAGCTATACGCTACTTTTGGATTCATTTTTGGATTCTGCGTACAAATGCGATTAATCGTGACTAATCAGGGAAATCATGTGATTAATTAGATTAAACATTTTAATCGTTGCCCGGCCCTAGCCAGATGTATGGAAGAATGAGAGGTTATTTCTGTGTCTGTCTGTGCAGGAACTGATCCTTCCTCTGCTGCTCCTGGGGCTTCTAATACTCATCAGCACCCTGAATCCCCACGTTTATTACGGAGGCATCAACACTGCAGAGCTGCAGAGTGACAAATACTTTATATCCATCAAAGGCCTGGGCTACACGCCGATCACCAACATCACCAATCACATCATGGAGGAGGTGGCCCAGGAGATGCGTGAGTCTTACGGTTAAAGGCTTCCCTTTGCTGCTCTGTCAGTTACTTTGTGCAGAGGACAGAGGGAGACTGTCTGTTTTTAGTCCTGCAGGATCATCTGGAGATGTTTGCCAGTGAGGAAGACCTGGAGAACGCCAGTCTGTATGAGCCGTCCAGCTACGTCGGGGTGGTGTTCTTAGACAGCTCCGCCACTTCTTACAGGCTGCGGTTCCCGTACAACCAGCTGCCCTTACCCAGCGACTACACCGAGTCTTTTGGTAACAAAAAACACATTTTTATGTCTTTGTATTTGATTTTCCACCCTTTTAAACCCACATTTATCAAAAGGTTTTTTTTTTTTTGTTCCGGTCTGTCTATCTGTCTGTCTGTCTATCTATCTATCTATCTATCTATCTATCTATCTATCTATCTATCTATCTATCTATCTATCTATCTATCTTATATGTTATATCTGCACACGGAGGGATTTAAAGTGAGACTACAACACTGAAACCCTCCGGCAGATAACACAAAATCATGGCATGTTATTTAATTATAGATTTCTGTTTCAGTTAGTGTCCGTTTGAATGGATTAATCTGAAAAAATAACATTAGTTTGTGACCATCAAGACTAATTCTGGCCACCGTTGAGTTATCACTTTTCCCCTCACTTGTTCCTCAGAGATGGGTGAAAAACATTCAGATTGTTTGTTCAGTCAGACAGAGCTATGCAACAGGGCCTTGTTTTTTTTTTTTTACTGAGGTAACTTCAGGTTTATCCGGGTTAAATCAAGTTAAACCAACTCCTGGTTAATCTAAAATAAGGTGTCATCTAAACCGTTTGGCTTTAACTAACCTGAGATGTCAAAGCCGTGTCCTTCTGCTAAAACTGAGACTTTTAACTCTACAGCTTCTATTTGTTGACCTTTTTATAAGATTTTGAAAACATTTAAATATACATTTATCTTCCTAAAATACAACTTTATTGTCTGTGGGCTGTAATAGTTGATTTAGCATCATTAAGGGTAGCCTTGTCCAGGAAATAAACAGATCATGATGATCGCACACATTACAAAACAACACAGACAGCTGATATACAGACTGCTTTTTCAGTCTTCTTTGTTCATGATCGTGTTTTGTTTGAACCGTTTTGTTAGAAAATCAGCTGCTCCGAATCCAAGTTTGATTGGTTACATGTTATTAACTCTTTCTCTGGATGTCAACCACTGCCTCGTGAGATCTTAAATGTTCGATTCCTTTCTAAACAGGGTTCAAAACTCTGTTGGTGGCTTTTTACTGGTAATGATTCTTCCTGTTGAGACATATTTTTGTGTAGAATCACATGTGGAGTTCCCCAAGGTTCCATCCTGGGACCTCTTCTGTTTAACATCTACATGCTCCCACTGGCACAGATTATAAAAAAACAACAAAATAAACTACCACAGCTATGCAGATGACACGCAGGTATACATTACAATGTCACCAGGAGACCGCGGCCCTGTACAGGCTCTTTGTAAATGCATTGAGGAGATTAATGACTGGATGTGACACAACTTTCTCTGGCTAAACAAAAACAAAACTGAGGTAATTGTCTTTGAAGCCAAAGAGAAATGATTACAGGTCACCACAGAACTTCAATCTATACACCTAGAAACTACCAACCAGGCCAGAAATCTGGGTGTAGTGATGGGCTCAGACCTAAATTTGGAAAAACACATTAAGGCAGTAACAAAGTCAGCCTACTATCACCTTAAGAATATATCAAGGTTAAAGGATCTGATGTGTCAGCAGGACCTGGAAAAACTAGTCCCTGCATTCATCTTCAGTCGGCTTGGTTACTGTAACAGCATCTTTACAGGTCGACCTAAAAACTGCAGCTCAGTCAGAACTCTGCTGCTCGAGTCCTCACTAAGACCAAAGAAGTGGACCACATCAGTCCAGCTCTGAGGTCTTTACACCGGCTGCCTGTCCATCAGAGGATAGACTTTAAAGTTCTGATGCTGCTCTATAAAGCTCTGAATGGTCTAGGACCAGAATGCATCAGTGACCTCCTGACCCAGTATGAACCTTCCAGACCCCTCAGCTCATCTGGATCCGGTCTTCTATCAGTTCCCAGAGTCAGAACCAGACATGGAGGAGCTGCATTCAGCTTCTATGCTCCACATGTCTGGAACAAACTCCCAGAAAGCCTCAGAGCAGCTGAAACACACTGGCTGTGTTCCAAACTGCATACTTCTCCTACTACTCCTACTAACTTTTTGAGTTAGTATGCGAGTTTGAGTAAGGAGAAGTTCCCGGATGCATACTAGATTCTCCGAAATGTTGGGTATGAATCATGAGGTTACTACTCATACTCAAACTACCCAAGATGCAACGTAACGTGACGTCGCCGATCTTCATTTCCTGTCAAATCGGCAGTTTCAAGCTAGCTACAACGAGGGTAGGTTCACTTCCTGTTTTCAAAACAAAAGCACCAATTGTATGGTAATGGCTTTCCCTATGATAAAAGGCAACGGGTATTTTATTTTGTGAAAATAACAGGAAGTGCGTTGCTCACTGCGGCTAGCTTTAGTAGCGCCGAATTCGTGGGAACTAAATTGTAAACAGCCGGTATTTTGTCAGGTTTTCAACACGTTGGGGATCTAAACGACTACTTTCTCACCTGAAAATGTTTCAAATGTTGCTAAAGTTTACAGAGTTTAGAGCTTAAGAGAAATCAGCTTCAGGCCGGCTGATTTCGGCTCGGGCAGGAGCGAGATGCATTGTGGGTAAACGCTCTGCACACTGTCTGATCGATCAGTATGCAGAATGGAAGTATGTAGTATGCGGTTTTGAAAACAGCCTCAGTGTGTTTAAGTCCAGACTGAAGAGACACCTATTTTCATCTGAATAAAGCTCCAAATCTGAAGCTTGAATTTCAAAACTTAATCACATTTGAACTGCTGATTTTATCTATTGTTCTTATTTCTTTCTTTTTTTTGTTTAAAATTTAAATAATGCTTTTTATTTCTACTGTTTTAATGTCTCTGTAAAGCACTTTGAATCGCCTTGTTGTTGAATTGTGCTGTACAGATAAACCTGCCTTGCTTATAAATCCATAAGAAACTCCCGTAGCTGTCATGTAAAGTGTTTATGGGCCGTATCAGCTCCAGACCAAACGTTGCTTTCTGCTTCCTCTCTCCAGCCAACTGTTTCAGCAGCTCGGGGAACTGCAGAGCTGCAAATTACTGGTACACCGGTTTCATCCGCCTCCAGTCTCTGATTGATGCAGCCATCATCCAGGTGAGACGGCTCGGACAGCAAAGGCCTCCAGAAATGACCCACCTGACTCCTGAGTTGGAGCTTCAATGCACTTTCAAAATCAAATCAAATTTATTTATATAGCACATTTCATGTACAGAACAGTTCAAAGTGCTTCACATGAAATAAAAGCATTGCAGCAGGGAGTGGAAGAAGCATTAAAATACATAAAAGAATATAAAGAGAAACAAATAAAATCATTTAAATGAATTTAAAAACAAGCAACAGTCCAGATAAGTTCAAAGATATTTCATGCATAGACACATGAGAACAGAAATGTTTTTAACCTGGATTTAAAAATGTCTCCATTTGGTGAAAGTTTAATCTCCACTTTAGTAAAAGAACGGTCTGTGTTATTATCAGAGAAAGTCTATGAAGTATTTCGCTGTCTGCTTTTTCAGCTTGGAAGGAGAATGGAATCTCCAACAAGTAATTCTTCTTTTTCTTTATCAAATCAAATCAAATTTATTTGTAGCACATTTCATGTACAAAACAGTTCAAAGTGCTTCACATAAAATAAAAGCATTGCAGCAGGGAGTGGAAGAAGCATTAAAAATACATTAAATAATATAAATCAATCAATTAATCAATCAAACTTTATTTATATAGCCCTTTACAATAGCCAACCACTACTCAAAGTGCTTTACAACAGGATAAAAACAACAATACATAAAACAAAACATAAAACACGATTCAGAAATGGAAAAAGTGCTAAAAGAGCTGCAGGGCATTAAAAGCAATAAAATGAATTGAATAAAATATGTATAAAATTAAGTTAATTAAAAAATAATATAAAGAGAAACAATTTAAATAATTGAAATGAATTTAAAAACGAGCAACAGTCCAGATAAGTTCAAAGATATCGTGCAGATTTCATGCATAGACACATGAGAACAGAAATGTTTTTAACCTTTATTCCTCCTCCTTCGCTTGCTTCCTGTTCGGCGTGCAGATGCAGACGAAGCGCTCGGTGTGGAGCGAGCTGGACCTGAAGGCGGTAATGATGGGCCAGCCGGGCTCTGTGGAGGTGCACAAGTTCCCTCATGCCCTCATCTCCATTTACCTGGTCTTAGCTTTCACGCCCTTCGTCACCTTCCTCATCGTCAACGTGGCGGCCGAGAAGGAGCACCGCCTGAAAGACACCATGACCATGATGGGGCTTTACAACACAGCCTTCTGGTGGGGAACACAGTTCAGTGTAATCTCAAAGAATCTGTCTGTGTGAACGTTTTTATCCATAAGCTGTCGCTCTGTACGGCAGGTTATCGTGGGGCCTCCTTTATGCTGTGCTGGTGACCGCCATGTCCATCCTGATGGCCGTCATCGCCACGTTCACGGCGCTGTTCCCCTACAGCGACTTCTTTGTCATCTTTTTCCTCATCTTCCTCTATGGAATATCATCCGTAAGCAGAGCTATCTCCCTTCCCCCTTTTCAGCTAACTTGAACCAGACTGTGAGCTCAGAGGTGGCTTCACTTTAGTGAAGTGAAGTGAAGGGAAATTTATTTATACAGCACTTTTCAGCAACAAGGCGATCCAAAGTGCTTAACAACACAGAAATACAGAAATAAAAACATCAAAAATCAAACACAGAAATACAGATACAGAACATCCATCAGGTAATTTTAGCTAATAGTAATATTGGTGTAACTATAACAGAGCAAAAGTAAATTTAGCTAACAGTAGGATTGGTGTAACTATAACAGAGCAAAAGTAAATTTAGCTAATAGTAAGATTGGTATAACTATAACAGAGCAAAAGTAAATTTAGCTAATAGTAGGATTGGTATAACTATAACAGAGCAAAAGTAAATTTAGCTAATATTAAGATTGGTATAACTATAACAGAGCAAAAGTAAATTTAGCTAACAGTAGGATTGGTGTAACTATAACAGAGCAAAAGTAAATTTAGCTAATAGTAAGATTGGTATACTATAACAGAGCAAAAGTAAATATAGCTAACAGTAAGATTGGTATAACTATAACAGAGCAAAAGTAAATTTAGCTAATATTAAGATTGGTATAACTATAACAGAGCAAAAGTAAATTTAGCTAATAGTAAGATTGGTATAACTATAACAGAGCAAAAGTAAATTTAGCTAATATTAAGATTAGTATAACTATAACAGAGCAAAAGTAAATTTAGCTAACAGTAGGATTGGTGTAACTATAACAGAGCAAAAGTAAATTTAGCTAATAGTAAGATTGGTATAACTATAACAGAGCAAAAGTAAATTTAGCTAATAGTAAGATTGGTATAACTATAACAGAGCAAAAGTAAATTTAGCTAATAGTAGGATTGGTATAACTATAACAGAGCAAAAGTAAATTTAGCTAATAGTAGGATTGGTATAACTATAACAGAGCAAAAGTAAATTTAGCTAATAGTAAGATTGGTATAACTATAACAGAGCAAAAGTAAATTTAGCTAATAGTAGGATTGGTATAACTATAACAGAGCAAAAGTAAATTTAGCTAATAGTAAGATTGGTATAACTATAACAGAGCAAAAGTAAATTTAGCTAATAGTAAGATTGGTATAACTATAACAGAGCAAAAGTAAATTTAGCTAATAGTAAGATTGGTATAACTATAACAGAGCAAAAGTAAATTTAGCTAACAGTAAGATTGGTATAACTATAACAGAGCAAAAGTAAATTTAGCTAACAGTAGGATTGGTATAACTATAACAGAGCAAAAGTAAATTTAGCTAATAGTAAGATTGGTATAACTATAACAGAGCAAAAGTAAATTTAGCTAACAGTAAGATTGGTATAACTATAACAGAGCAAAAGTAAATTTAGCTAACAGTAGGATTGGTATAACTATAACAGAGCAAAAGTAAATTTAGCTAATAGTAAGATTGGTATAACTATAACAGAGCAAAAGTAAATTTAGCTAACAGTAAGATTGGTATAACTATAACAGAGCAAAAGTAAATTTAGCTAACAGTAGGATTGGTATAACTATAACAGAGCAAAAGTAAATTTAGCTAATAGTAGGATTGGTATGGTATGCAACCGGCATTCCGACATCCCGTCACTCAGACATGACGCCACTGCGACATCCCGCCATTCCGACACTTTGATACCGCCATTCCGACACTTTGATACCGCCATTCCGACACTTTGATACCACCATTCCGACACTTTGATACCACCATTCCGACACTTTGATACCACCATTCCGACGTTGGGAGCTGTCAGGGTCGGACTGGGGGGAAAAAAAATCGGCCCTGGCAATTTTCCCCGGGACCAGCCCCCCCCCTCAGTATTAATTAAATAAAAATAAAAAACGAGCACAGACCGCTCAGTCAATGGCATGTACCCATAGAAAAAATACACACACATCACACAACCTGACTATCGAGTGCTAACAACCATGATCAGTAACCTACACAAACCCAGACACATAATGGCTCGGCGGCCAGCAATCGGATAAACCAATGAAGTGAATCAATCCTGTGAAAGAATGAAAACAAGTGAATGAAACCTGCACTCACCCATTATGAAGTTAACTCTGCCAGCCCCATAATCTTGCCCCTGCTCAGCCAACTCCTTGACGTCGGGTATGGTTGGTAACGTTACGGCGGCTAGCATTAGCAACGAGGCTGCTAGGCTTGCTAAATCGGTAAGCATTAGGCTACTGAAGAAAGCTAGTCTTTTTAGCTACGTTATATTATCATCTTTCTTCTTGGCTATAACCTTTGTTTACGGCCACTGGCCCTAACCTGACGAGCTAGCTGTCAAATCACCGGAAGTTTTCACCGGAAGTACTGGCGCACACACAAAAGCTCTCTCCAGACATATCTTTCTTTCATTCCGCCCAGATGAAATTTAATCCCACTCTTCGAAAATCGGCGACATTTAAGACATTTTATCTGCCGGTGAACCCAAGTGTCCATTGTCCTGATAAAGATCTAGCCTACCAGCTGTTGTGAGGCTTCACTTTGACAGCATTCTCAGTGGTTTAAGGTAAAATAAATTGAGGCAATTGTCACAAAAACAAATAGCATCCGTTTTACACTGCCAAATGAAATATTGGCTACACAACGAGCCCCTCGTCAGCCCTCATCATCAGTAAATTTCTGAGTGGGTGCGATCAGTCTTGCTTGACTTGCGTGTTGGAATGTCTCTCTCTCGGGCATGTGCAGCCCTATTATTGCATGGCGAGCTGTCCACGCGTGTGGTGCTGAAATCGCGTGTCGGAATGGTGGTATGTTGAGAAGAAAAAATCATACCGCCATTCCGACAAAAGAAAAAATGAAATTCGGAATGACGGGACGTTTCATTTCTTAAAAAAATGTCACCATTCCGACAATTGAACGTCAATGTCGGAATGTCGGTATGTCGGAATGGCAGCATGTAACCGATTGGTATAACTATAACAGAGCAAAAGTAAATTTAGCTAATAGTAGGATTGGTATAACTATAACAGGTAATTTGAGTAAACTAACAAAAGCTAACAAACATGGATAAACTTTTCTCTAAGAGGAAGCATTTAAATATAGCTAATAGCAGAACGGTTGATATAATGAATGATAACAAATCTTTAAAATACTTTCATCTGAGAGGAAATATTAAGGTTGATACAGTGGTAATAGGTCTTAATAGACCATTTGAATATGACTATGTTTTCCTCCTAGTGAAGCATTAATAAGGTCAGAAACATGGATAAGCTTTCCTCTAAGAGGGAGCATTTAAAAAGCCGTTCAATCGTCTATAAATTAATGGGAATATTTTAAGGTCTATTATTTAACTTGGATAAAAAACTTTCATCTGAGAGGAAATATTAAAGTTTATACAGTGATAAAGGGTCTTAATAAACCATTTGAATATAACTAAGTTTTCCTCCTATTGAAGCATTAGTAAGACAAATCTATTTGATAATTCTAAAAAAACTTTACAACCAGTTTGCCTTTTAATCGCCTTTTAATATATCTTATTTCTGTAGAGAAAGGAAAGCAAAACTTTCCTTGTACCCATTTTACATTTATATGTTCCTATTTATTCTACTGCATACTGCTTTTTTGTGTTTTTATTTATTTATTTTTTCTTTTTAACTTAAATTTGCTCCACTTGAAAAAAAATGTGTTTAAAGAAATAATGCAACTGTTTGAAAATGATAAATTTTTCTAAGTGATTGTCATCAAAATTGCATAAATGATTAATTATTCATTGCAAAAAGCCGTTTTCCAAACACGATGATCTGCTTGGAGGAAGATTTGTCACTATAATAGGTTGAGTTTCTTCACTGCATCGCATCATAGTGACAAAGAGGATCATATTATGTGTATTTTGTATTTTATTCAGACACGTTTGGCCCTATTTTCCTGCAAAACATTGATTATAATTCTATTTTTTTGCATTGGTTTAGAAGCTCTGCCACATGAGTGGATTCTCCTTGTATTTCTGACACTTTTTTTTTTACACTTTTTACGAGTTACCATGCCAACCATGAACAAAAAAACAAAGGATAAACTGAAGAGTAAATGCCACAGATATTAAGCATATTAAGATGTGCTGGAGCTGCCCAACCTAAAGCACAACACTTCACACACTCTACTTAACAGAGTTATCGAATACCAAAGTCATTCCTGCCCTCATCAGTAACTCTGTTGGCCATTGATCTCAGAACTATTAATAGATTTCTGTGTTTTATTGAAGTTGTCAGAGGTCAGATGCACCGTGTGGATCATCGTCATAGAAACAAAAGACCCGATGTTTAGTTAAATGCACAGTTTAAATAGAAAACTGTGAGTCTTTCGTCTCATTTAATCTCATGTGGCGTCTCCTCCTCTCTGCCCTCTTCCTCAGATCTTTTTCTCCTTCATGCTGACTCCATTATTCAAGAAGCCCAAGTTTGCCAGCACGGTGGGCTCCATGCTGACGGTGGTGTTCGGCTGCCTGTCGCTGTTCACCGTGCTGATGAAGGACTTCCCGCAGCCTCTGGTCTGGCTCCTCTGCCTGCTCTCCCCCAGCGCCTTCTCCATCGGGATCGCACAGGTTAACGCCGCACACATCGCACTCCCCTGCTCGCCCTGCAGACGTAATGCCACGAATAGACATGCCAGAGATTTCCGCTTTAATACAACTGTCGGTGCAGTTATTATAACTAGGGCTGGGCAACGATTAAAATGTTTAATCTAATTAATCACATGATTTCCCTGATTAATCACGATTAAAGGAGAATTCCGGCATTTTTACAAACATATCCCATCTTTTGGAGACCCAGGGAAGTTTGCCAAAGGGAAAACCGCGAGAAATTTTCATGCCCGCTGCGCAAAGTGTGCTGATTTCCATGAAAGCGGGCTCTATCGGGCAATCTTTTAACCTTTCCTGAGGCTCTTAACGTGTATCAAAATACTTTTTACCGAATTGGCCGTGGTGTCAGTAGCAATACAATTCAACCCAGGGGCTAACCATACCATTAGCTAGCACAGACATGATACATTTTGAGATTTCAAAAACAGCGCTCTTACCTTTCTCAGCTTCCGTGTTCCACAGGCGTGCGCACAAATTAATCGATCGCCGAAGTCATACACTATAGTATTCCAAAGTACTGTCTTCCTCTATGGTCAGTGCAATACAATGTCCACATCTGCACCCCCATGTCTCCCCAATGCGTGACCTAGCAGCAGCTCCCGTTTCTGGATCATCGTTTTGAGCCATCCTCGCTGCATCTTGTGCCAACAACTCTTCATCAGTGTATTCTGGTTCAAAAAGATAACCCCGACCATCAAACTCGTCAAACTCTTCCATTCCAACATCAGAATCTGACGAACTATCCATCTCTAAATTGCTTCCAATAAAATCCCGAGGGTTCTTATTTCCCGCAGCTGAATAATGGGCGAAGGTGCTCTCTTTCAAGCAGTCATGTGACACGTCATGACATCACAGCGAAAATGGGTGTTGAAACGAGTCAGCTGTTCGATAGGAAACAATAACAAACATGGCAATGTGTAGTTCGGTTCCCGAGGGTCGTTTTTGGTGGACAAAAAGACAATTTTGGAATACTATAGTGTATGACTTCAGCGATCGATTAATTTGTGCACACGCCTGTGGAACACGGAAGCTGAGAGAGGTAGGTGCGCTGTTTTTGAAATCTCAAAATGTATAATGTCTGTGCTAGCTAAAGGTATGGTTAGCCCCTGGGTTGAATTGTATTGCTACTGACACCACGGCCAATTCGGTAAAAAGTATTTTGATACACGTTAAGAGCCTCAGGAAAGGTTAAAAGATTGCCCGATAGAGCCCGCTTTCAGCGCAATCGGACAACTTTGCGCAGCGGGCATGAAAATTTCTCGCAGTTTTCCCTTTAGCAAACTTTCCTTGGTCTCCAAAAGATGGGATATGTTTGTAAAAATGCCGGAATTCTCCTTTAATCGCATTTGTACGCAGAATCCAAAAATGAATCCAAAAGTAGTGTATAGCTTTTAGCATTTAGTTTTATTTTAAATGTGCTGCCAAAATGATGAATAAAAATTAGGGCTGGGCAACGATTTAAAATGTTTAATCTAATTAATCACATGATTTCCCTGATTAATCACGATTAATCGCATTTGTACGCAGAATCCAAATTTTTTTTGTTTTTTTATGGCACCAAACAGACCAGGCCAAATTCCTTGTGATGTAAAAATGACTTGGCAATTAAATCCTTTCTGATTCTGATCCTGATCCCTCTGAGATCTGGCATTTATTACAGCATTTGGTTAAATTAGTTCCTTAGCACTCCTCATATCCACTGAACCTGCTGCTGACTCTGCTGTTTTCGCTATGACGGCTGAAGCAGTGGGAGCTGGAGACTGATCTGTTGTCCCGTCTGTGTCTCATATACTGCATGCACATCAGGTGGTTTACCTGGAGGCACAGGGAGACGGCGCCGTGTTCTCCTCTTTGGCCAACGGCCCTCATCCGCTGTACGTCCCGCTCATCATGCTGGTTCTGGACTGCGTCCTGTACCTTCTGCTGGCGGTCTACTTGGACCAAGTTTTACCTGGTGAGAACCAAAAAAAAAAATCTTTTCCCTGAAGTATACCGTTCGCTTTATTTGCTAACACTCATCATATCTGGTGTGTAGGTGACTTTGGAATAAGGAGGTCCTTGCTTTACTTCCTGAAGCCATCCTATTGGTCCAAACGCAGAAAGAGCTACGTTGAAGTCAGCTCGGTGTACGACGCGGAGCTGAACGGCACTCCTGATGTGGACGAGTCCGTTGAGCCCGTTTCCCCCGAGTTTAGAGGGAAGGAAGCAATCCGGTAAAACTGCTCATTCACACTGAAAATGTGTTTTTTACTGGATATTTAGGCTGGATAACGGGGTTTTATTGTTGTAGCAGTGGACCAGGGGAGATGAGTCATTTTATTCATTAGATCAGACTCGTCTCTCTCAGACCGAGAGACACCAAACAGCTGTCAGAGTCGGAGAGACTTTCAATTCATTTTTATTTATATAGCGCCAAATACAACAAATGTCTTCTCAAGGCACTTAAATAATAAAGTCCAATTCAAGCCAATTGGAATTCAATTCATTGTAATCATAATTATTTTCAAAATAATCCAATTCATTCATATAGAGCCAATTCAAAAACAGTTTCCTAGCTAAGGAAACCAACAGATTTTACTGAAACTTGTCTTCAGTCCAATCTGCCGTCCTGAGCGTGCCTGAGGCGACTGTGGAGAGGAACGACTCCCTTTGAACAGGCAGAAACCTCTGGCAGAACCAGAACCAGGAAGGGTGGCCATCAGAACCAGAACCAGGAAGGGTGGCCATCCGCCTCCACCAGCTGGGGTTTGAGAGGACAGAAAAGAGGGGAAAAAAAACACTGTAACACCATTCAAAGGATACCTGTTGGAACGGGGAAACACGAGTTAATGACCACAATAATGTCACATATACATAAAGAGAGTAAAGTGAGGAAAGGTGTGACAGATGAGGCCCCCCAGCAGGCTGGGCCTATAGCAGCTTAACTATGGGATGTTTCAGGATCACCTGAGCCATCCCTAACTATAAGCTTTATCAGAAAGGAAAGGAAATGGACCCAATTTTGGCAGCTGGGTCCATTCTGTCTATGTGCAACTGTCTTCCTGCTTTCCTCAGAGTTTGATACACAAAGTGGGAGCATGGCTGTGTTCGAAACCGCATACTACATACTGCATACTACATACTGCATACTACATACTGCATACTATATACTGCATACTACATACTGCATACTATATACTGCATACTATATACTGCATACTATATACTGCATACTACATACTGCATACTGCATACTACTTACTACATACTGCATACTGCATACTACATACTGCATACTACATACTACTTACTGCATACTGCATACTGCATACTACATAATAGATACTACATACTGCATACTACATACTGCATACTGCATACTACATACTGCATACTGCATACTACATAATACATACTACATACTACATACTGCATACTACAGACTCATCAATCAGACAGTATGCAGAGCGTTTACCCACAATGCATTTTGCTCCTGCCCGAGCCGAAATCAGCCGGCCTGAAGCTGATTTCTCTTAAGCTCTAAACTCTGTAAACTTTAGCAACATTTGAAACATTTTCAGGTGAGAAAGTAGTCGTTTAGATCCCCAACGTGTTGA
This sequence comes from Odontesthes bonariensis, assembly GCF_027942865.1. NCBI lineage: Eukaryota > Metazoa > Chordata > Actinopteri > Atheriniformes > Atherinopsidae > Odontesthes > Odontesthes bonariensis. Next base: position 1,996,735 of record NC_134528.1, on the reverse strand, counting down.
AAACCTGACAAAATACCGGCTGTTTACCATTTTGTTCCCACGAATTCGGCGCTACTAAAGCTAGCCGCAGTGAGCTAACGCACTTTCTGTTATTTTCACAAAATAAAATACCCGTTGCCTTTTATCATAGGGAAAGCCATTACCATACAATTGGTGCTTTTGTTTTGAAAACAGGAAGTGAACCTACCCTCGTTGTAGCTAGCTTGAAACTGCCGTTTTGACAGGAAATGACGATCGGCGACGTCACGTTACGTTGCATCTTGGGTAGTTTGAGTATGAGTAGTAACCTCATGATGCATACCCAACATTTCAGAGAATCTAGTATGCATCCGGGAACTTCTCGCTTACTCAAACTCGCATACTAACTCAGAAAGTTAGTAGGAGTAGTAGAAGAAGTAGGCAGTTTGGAACACAGTGTGTGTCTGCAACAATGGGAGAGGAAACTAACCCACCGCTGAAGGAGGCTTCCTCTGTCAGAGGCACAGAGGGCATTCTTCTCTGGTGTTTTGTGTCAAAACCAATTTAAATACAGATGCACTCCCCTTATTAGAGTTAAAATAATAGATAATTATTTTCTAACATCTCTAAATGTATTTGTCAGTATTTTAAATATGTTACAGAACTATAAAAGTGTTTTTTTTCCCAGTATCCTGTAGCTTTAGTGTTATCATTACTTCTTACTCGTGTGGCTGGTTAATTTCGATTAGTTTGGATCGAATGCTTTTAGTAAGGTAAGATATATTTGTTGCACCTTTTTTAATTAGGTAAATATGGAGGCATTTTTCTGCATACACACTTCAGAAAGAACATCTGCAGCTCGGTGAAGCACTGAGTGAAAAGAAAAATGTACGATTTGAGAGCAATCTTTGCATCAGACAGCTGAGGAGCTTCTGCTGGACCAGCTGTTAGGGGTTAGGATTAGGTAACCCTTAGATAACCCTTAGATAACCCTAACCCTAAATCTCTCTTTTTGTTTTCCAGCATCAACAACATCAGCAAAGTGTATAAAGACAGAGACAACATGGTGGAGGCTCTGAGAGGTGAGTGCGGAGCAATCCGACCCGATTGGCTGGCTTCTGGTGAAAGACTCCAGATATTCCACCACAGCGCGTCTCCTCTCTACTTTGTGATTGCTTTTTCACCAAGGTGCCCCCTCTTGTTTCTCCACATCCATCCCTCAGGCTTGACGTTTGACATCTACGAGGGCCAGATCACAGCTCTGCTGGGACACAGCGGGGCTGGAAAGTCCACTCTCATGAACATCCTGTGCGGCATCTGCCCGCCCACCAACGGCTCGGCCACCATATATGGCTCCCCTGTGGCGGAGATTGCGGACGGGTCGGAGATGAAGCATCTGGTGGGAATCTGCCCTCAGTTCAACATCATCTTTGATGTGCTGACTGTGGAGGAACATCTCAGGATATTCGCTGCCATCAAAGGAATCCCACCAGCAGACGTCGATGCTGAAGTAATTCGATGATCTAGATGTTCGTTTGTTAGCCTCTTTGTCCCCGACAGTTTCTTGGTGTTCTTAGTTTTATCTCCTCCCCACATTATAAGGTCCCACACCTCTATGGTCACTGTTGTAATAGCTAGGATTAGAGAAAACTCTCTTAGAAAATACAACCTACGTTGGAAGTCACAGAATTTCAGATTTGTTTGGTCATGTACTGCAGAATTTAGGCAAACTAGGTCTGGGCAACGATTAAAATGTTTTTATTTCGTTTTATTTGATTTTCCACCCTTTTAAACCCTTTTTTTCTTCCTTTCTTTTTTTTATTTTGATTTATTTTTCTAAAGATAATAAACTAATGATGTCCAGAAAGGCGCCTCTTTAAAAATAAAATTTATTATTATTATTTATTATTATGAATAAAAATTAGGGCTGGGCAACGATTAAAAGTTTTAATCTAATTAATCACATGATTTCCCTGATTAATCACGATTAATCGCATTTGTACGCAGAATCCAAAAATGAATCCAAAAGTAGTGTATAGCTTTTAGCATTTAGCTTTATTTTAAATGTGCTGCCATATGAATGAAAGTGCCATAACATTTGTTGTGCAAACACACTTTTAACATCAGCATCTTTCTGTAGTTTTTATGTAGAAGCCTCGCTCCACTGTCTGTTTCCTTGAATGACTTGCTGCTATCAGTTGTGTGTTTTGCCTTTAAGTGATATTTTAGACTGGAACTACTACGCTGAGAAGACAATTCAACTTGGCAGAGTTTACAGATGACTTTGGTTCTGTCGACTCCGCCGTCTGGAAGAACTTTAACATGAAAATGGCCGAGTAAAAGTTCCGTACCCTTCTCCATGTTTGGTGGATCCGCCGATTACTTTCTTTTCCTGTTCCACAGCAGCAGACTTTTACAGAATAAAAGCCTGTGAGCAACAGACTTTTACAAAATAAAGCATTAACTCGCCCAGCCCTAATGCAAACTGATTATTTTTTATATTTTCAATGGTCCATTCAGAACTCCGGCTTACAAACAAACAAACTAAATTTCTCTGCAGGAATGGCTTTAGTTTGAACTTTCCACTGATTTTCCTGTTGGCTGGCAGGTCACCAAAGTGCTGAAGGATCTGGACATGGAGAAAATCATGACCGCTCAGGCTAAGAATCTAAGCGGAGGCCAGAAGAGGAAGCTGTCAGTGGGTATCGCCATCCTCGGAGATCCCAAGGTATCTGGACGCTTAATTTAACTGAACACTTTTGTTAATTATACCACTTCTTCATGTTACTGAGCCAGCAGCCCTGGCTCCATGACATCAGTTTGCTGCTAGTTGCTTTTAACAGTTTTGTTTCTGTCAGATTCTGCTCCTGGACGAGCCCACAGCTGGCATGGACCCCTGCTCCAGGCACCAGGTCTGGTCTCTGCTGAAGAGCCGCCAAGCCGGCAGAGTCATTGTGCTCAGCACTCACTACATGGATGAGGCAGACATCCTGGCTGGTATGGACTTAATGTTACCTACTGCATGAGGAACTACAGGTACCACACCCTTTTAGGCCGAGGTCATGCTCACAGATAAAAAAATTACCCTTTGGATTCAGTTAATCTGCAAACCAGTCCCAGCAAAACATGTGACACCAAACGCTCGCGTTCAGAGGTTCATTCAGAGAATATTCAGACTTTAAAGTTTCAGTTTACAACTCATCCGAACACTTACAGTCGGATCTACTTTCGGTGGATGTTGTTTGACTTCAGAGTCGCGCGTTTCTGCTGCCAGCTTCCCAGAAGTGTGTGTAGTTATGTCAGGACTCGAGTCCCTGCGCAACATGCAGATCTAGTTCAATAACAGAAAGAACCGGCACTCAGCCAATGTTCAGTTAGTTTGTTGTCATGAAAATAAAATGAGCAGTTCCTGATCCCTGTGCTCTGATTTTAGAGTATTTTAAAAATCATTTAAAATCTTTTCTTATTGCAGTGAATATCTCGATAATTTACCCAAACTTAAGAAATAATTTCATAAATTTAATAGTCTTAAAGGGATAGTTCGCCTCTTTTGACATGAAGCTGTATGACATCCCATACCAGCAATATCGTGCATGAACATTGACTTCCGGTGTTTGCTGCTCAGAAGCAGGGGACCGCAGTGATACGAAGGGAGAGAAAATAGGGCCAAGAGATTGTGAGGTCTGACTTTTTCCTGGAGAACCATTTTGTGATGCAAATGTATTACTCTGTTGAACGCATATTGTTCTGAGAAGCGAAACGCTTTATTTTTTAAACCCCAGCCAACTAGCCGGACTACCTTCATCAACACCAAAACGAGGCTGGAACTCTGCTCACAGGACGCAGCAGGGGGTAAAGGCCTCAGTATGCCTCTCCGTCGCTATCCGTCAATCCGTCTCCGTAGTCCGTCCTTTCGAAGTTCTCCGTCGGGATGTCGGATACAACAAGGCAGTTCACCTCCCGATCAGTAGGCGGCGCTACGTTAGACGACCCAATTTCTTACTGTTGTTGGAGTTGGAGCTCGTTGAAATTGAAATGCAAATAATTTTGACCAAATGTTGACCGGCACACAGGAAACTCTTTCAGAAATGGCGGCGTTGTTGTTCTGAGAGGAAGGAGCTAAACCGGAAAAGTGATTCCGGAAATTATGTCGTTAGCCGACCAATCACAACCCTTGTGGTCTCCGCGAGTCTTCGTCGCCTCGACGGATAGATAGCGAGCGACAGAGAGCGTCTCTGGAGATGGAGAGAGCTCTCCGTAGGCGACCATAAATCGGTCTTAAGAAAATGTTCATAAACGATATTGCTAGTAGGGCTGTAGCGATACACTAATCTCACGATACGATACGATACACGATATTCAGCCAACGATTCGATACGATACACTTACATCATTTTCTATGGGAAAAAGGGACAGTGTGATTTGGCATGAATCGTCTCTGATTGGACCCGTGGTCCGACCTTTGAACCGGAAGGAAAACACCGCCAGACAAACAGAAACAAACGAACACAAACGTGAGAGCTGTGCACTTTATAACATTTTTATCAACTAATTTATCACTGTTTTGTATAATGTGACCCCCTGGCATTGTGTTGTATTACCTTAATGTTCTGTGTTTTCACTTATTGTAACGTCTGACTTTTCAATAAAGTTTGCTTTAAAAAAAATAAAAATAGAAATCGATACTTTATCAGGAAACGAAATATCGATATATATCGCATAATCGATAAAATTGCTCAGCCCTAATTGCTAGTATGGAATGTCATAGAGCTTCATGCCAAAAGAGGCGAACTATCCCTTTAAGTGAGTCCCTCATTGAAGGGTAAATAAAGGATAAAGTGCCACACCTTGGGAGGAAACCTAACTTTATTCTATTCCATAGATCGTAAAGCTGTGATCTCTCAGGGGCAACTCAAATGCGTTGGTTCGTCATTGTATCTCAAGATCAAGTGTGGAGTCGGATATCATCTGAGGCGAGTAAAATGACTGAAGTGTTTACATTCAGGTTTCTTATTACATTAGACCGAGTATGAGTGGATTTGTTTCTTCTTGCAGGATGTCCATCGGTGAGCGGTGTGACGCTGAAAAGGTCGCGTCGCTGGTCGAGCAGCATGTGGCCAAAGCGAAGCTGTCCCGACAGCACGAGACGGAGCTGACGTTCACGCTGCCTTTTGAGAGCATGGACATGTTTCCAGGTCAGATCGCACTGGGACGGGCATCAGGAGCTCTTAAATTATTTCTGTTTGTTCGGTGAAATCTCATGTTTCCCTCCCGTTGGGACATCGGTCAGCAACTGGCTTTGACCCGTGATCCGTTTGTCGTTCGCAGGCTTGTTCTCAGAGCTCGACTGTCAGTCAGAGTTGGGAATAATTAACTACGGGGTTTCCATGACGACGCTGGAAGATGTTTTTCTTCGTTTGGAAGCGGAGGCCGAAGTGGATCAAGCCGGTGGGTGAAAACCAAAATGCCAGTTTAGTGTTGTTCAGGACTAGTTTTACGTCTCCTGGCCAAAGTTAAAATGTCTTTAAGTCGTCATAACCTTGAGAAAGCCACCCACACTGGAAAAAATCTAAATCTTACCAAGGATATTTGTCTCATTGAGTATCTCATTACACTTAATATAAGACACAACTGCCTAACAAGTACCATTTCAGCCAGATATAGGGCCTTGTTTTAATACAATACATCTGGAATATCTTGTTAAGTGAAAAAGTCTTGAAAACAAATTGTTTTGAGTCATATTTCATGTGAAACAAGCTTTTTTTTTTTTCATTTAAAGAGGTTTTTAAGCTAATTTCAAGATCACTTTTATCTCAAAAGTCCTAAATATCACATCTTATTTCAAGAAATCTCGACAAGCCGATTTTCACTAGTTCCATTGGCAGATTTTTTTTGCTTATTTCAAGCAAAAACGTCTTTTTATTTGTTGTTTTTTACTTATTTTTGGAGGGGCATTTTTTTCCAGTGCATGCCCTATAAGTTGAAGGTCAGACTATTTTAATGCGCTTAATGTGGGCGTCTCCCAGTCTTCTCTCAGTCGCCTTCAGCTGGTGCAGAACGCTGCTGCCCGTCTTTTAACCAACACCAACAGACGTGTGCACATCACTCCTGTTCTTAACTCCCTCCACCGGCTTCCTGTCCTTTACAGAACTGATTTTACACTCTTAATGTTTGTTTTTAAAGCTCTTAACGGCCTCGCCCCGTCGTATTTATCTGAGCTTTGAACAGTCCTGGTAGAGCTCTGAGGTCAGCAGATCAGTTTCTGCTGGAAGTGCCCAGGTCAGAATACAAACCCTGGGGTGAGCCAGCCTTTTCCCAAAGCTGCCCCCAGGCTCTGGAATAAGCCCCCCGTCCAGCTGCGTCTTATTTCTGACCTGGGCCTCTTCACATCTGGGCTAAAAACCTGCTTATTTAGGATGGCTTTAATACCCAGTAGCATGATGACACTTTTATCTTATTTTATCTTTTTCGATTTTGTTGTATTTTATGGCTTTCACTGTTCTTTTATTGTTTTTATTTGTTTTTACTTCTTCTTCTCTTTATTTATTACCTGCTGTAAAGCACTTTGGTACATCGTAAGGATTGTCTGTAAATAAAGTACATTCACATTCACATTTGTTAGAGTTATTAAATCCAGATTCCTGTTGGACTGAGTAAAACTTGTGTTTCGTGCCTCCAGACTACAGCGTGTTTAATCGAGAGCAGGCTGAGGACGAACTGGACAACGCCTCTCTGGATGATGCAGACCAGCGGCTGCTCATGTTCTCAGACAGCAAGTCGGACGTGGTGACGGGTCACGCTCTGTGGCGGCAGCAGTTCAGCACCGTGGCCTGGCTGCACATGCTCAACATGCGCCGGGAGTGGAAGGCCTTCGTTTACACGTGAGTGTTCAAGACGCGAGTTCGGCTCTGACATTAAATCGCTGTTTTCACACTGAGATCTGCTACCATCGCGGGCCCAAATTGCCACTTCATTCCTGTGTCGAGCAATGTTAATGTTTCACACGAAACACATACAATGCTGGGCGTGAACAATGACGTAGGCACAACCCATGCGTCGGAAGTAGGGTTAAATACACCTGTCTGCATCAAATTTTTCAAACCAACAACCAATGGCTGTTTGTTCGGTCACGCAAGTGCATATGCAGTTCATGAAGATGTTATTTTATGTGGGTGTGGATTACCGAGCTGATTGTCCGAGCAGTTTTCACTGGTCCCGCTGGCTGTTTCGTTTGCATCTTCGATCCCGGCGGAGCTGACAGATGCTGCGCTGGGGACAGGAGACGGTGGAGTGGGAAGAGGAGTGGGTGCGAGCCCCATGCTGCCCTGAGTGGCAATGGGGTTGCCAGAGTGGCTTCCTCCCCAGATGGCGTGGCACATGTCAAAATACGGCCAGTCCAATCGCCCTCTGCCACTCCTGCCGTTGTGGTCATTAACCGCATGGAACTTTTTCCTCACGGCCTTTAGTTTGTTGGTCACCTGCGCCTTACTGCGTGGGAAACCGCGCTCTGCCATCTTTCTCGCCAACTTTGGAGCATGAACAGAGCAGCTGGGACCATCTTATTCTGAGTATACCTGCTGGAGGGATTTTATCCTCAGCTGCTTTTCGTGGTGTGTTAACCTGCTGACTGATATGTTATTATGCATTTAAGTTATATTATATCGTTACATTTTCCTCTCTAAAGACTTGGGTATCATTCTCTGGCCACGTTGTGTCCCCCTCTCAGTCTTATTGCTCTTTACAGCGTAACATCATGCTGTATCTGTCAGCATGCCACCCTGCGTGGTGCATCCTTTCCTATCGGTGCAGGACATTGCAGAACATGACGTTTGTTCAACCATAAAAGGGTCACATGTCTCTCCTCTACTCATTAACCTCCACTGGCTGCTGCTGCACCTCTGCAGAGACTCAGAGAAAACCTCTCCAAGACACTTACTTTGTACTTTTGGACCTGTTCTACATAAACTCTGCCCCTTTTTTTTAATTGATTTTGCACTGAACTATGGATTAAAAGTCTGCTGAGTAAGTCGGTGTAAATAAAAAACCTCCAGTCAGTGGTATAGTGCAGAGTATATGGAATTATTTTCCTGTCACCTTCTGATGGGCTTCACATTTAGCAGATCCATCTTTCTTTGTTGGGTTTTTGACACAAATGTCATTAGTGATGATTGCAGGCTGCCTCCAGCTCAAGGTGAAGGAGCCCATTTTGTAACTGATCTGGCAACCCATCTCTGTTGCTAACCGTCCCTCCATCTTTGTCAGCATCTCCTTTTTAAGAGAGATGATAATCCGTACGTGTGGTTTAAGACGCCGTCTCTTCCTTTGCAGTCTGGTCTTGTTCCTGCTGTTTGTCGCTGCCGTCCTCGTCGTTTCCCTGGCAACAGGAAACATCCAGATTCACTCACCCGATCGCCAGTTTTTGCCCATTTACCTCCTGAAAAGAAACCAGGCGCCCCGGAGGTACGCCACAAGCCTCCTGGTTCAGAACTCCTCGGGTGAGTCGGTTACAGATTAAAACTTTTTGTGGTTGAAAAGGAATGAATCGATTAGGGCTGGGCAACGATTAAAATGTTTAATCTAATCAATCACATGATTTCCCTGATTAATCACGATTAATCGCATTTGTACGCAGAATCCCAAAATGAATCCAAAAGTAGTGTATAGCTTTTAGCATTTAGTTTTATTTTAAATGTGCTGCCATATGAATGAAAGTGCCATAACATTTGTTGTGCAAACACACTTTTAACATCAGCATCTTTCTGTAGTTTTTATGTAGAAGCCTCGCTCCACTGTCTGTTTCCTTGAATGACTTGCTGCTATCAGTTGTGTGTTTTGCCTTTAAGTGATATTTTAGACTGGAACTACTACGCTGAGAAGACAATTCAACTTGGCAGTGTTTACAGATGACTTTGGTTCTGTCGACTCCGCCGTCTGGAAGAACTTTAACATGAAAATGGCCGAGTAAAAGTTCCGTACCCTTCTCCATGTTTGGTGGATCCGCCGATTACTTTCTTTTCCTGTTCCACAGCAGACAGCAGCAGACTTTTACAAAATAAAAGCCTGTGAGCAACAGACTTTTACAAAATAAAAGCCTGTGAGCAGCAGACTTTTACAATAATAAAATAAATGGAGCAGGCGCCCCATGTACAGAGGCTATAGTCCTCGCTGCAGTTGGCCCCGGTTCGAGTCCCGCACCGGACGGCCCTGTGCTGCGTGTTGTTCCCCCTCTCTCTGCCCCCTGCTTCCTGTCTCTCTGAAGTTTCCATTAAAGGCACAAAAGCACCCCAAAAATGAAAAAAATAACTATTACAATTTTTTGTTAATAAATAAAACCTGCGTTAATGTGCGATAAGATATTTATCTGAGTTAAATAATTAACGAGTTAACTCGCCCAGCCCTAGTATCGAAAGCTGATATTAAGAGCTAAACAACTGAAACTTCTAACTTTAGATGTCAGGAAGTTCTGAAAATGGATAATTTCTGCTGTGCAGATGTTAAATAACACAGGAACACTTCTTCTTTTTGCACCTTTCAGGCTCTGATATTTCTGACTTCATCCACAACCTGGAATCGCAGAATATCAAAGTGGAACTGATGAAGCAGGCTGACTACATGGCTGCAGCCCCTCACAGCGCTGCCATCAATGTAACAGGATCCAGCAAGGTCATCAGAGTATTGATCTTAGAATACATTTATGGATTAAATGCTCTTAGTTTCAGGACTGCTACACCCTCTGCATTAATTAGACTTTTATTAACCAGCATGCGACTGTAATCTCACTTTGCCGCTGGGTGCTTACAGGGTTTTGGATACAGCGTTGCCTTTAACAGCACCACAGTCCACTCTCTACCAATGGCTGTCAATATACTGAGCAATGCACTTCTGAGAGGGCTGAACGGTACCGGGCAGATCCGAACCTGGACCAAACCCTTTGATTATGTGAGTATCTGCGAGAAGACAAGTAAAAAAAAATATATATATCTGCAGTTTCTGTGATTTCAAAGAGATAAAAATTTAAAATTGTGACATCCTTCAGCAAATCCCAGATGCCACATCCTACGCTCTCATCTACATAGAGGCCATCATGCTGGGAATGCTGGCAGCAGGAATGCCGGCATATTTCGCAATGGACCACACTCGAGATCGAGAGGTGAGCGCGTTTTATCCGGCCTTCTGATCATTTTCATCACTTCAGAATGATGAGAAACTCTTAACTTTGTGTGAATAAACAAAGCTTTGACCAGACAGCATTTTATTCCAGTGGGATCTGTAAATGTATTTTATTCATACAGCCCTTTACAAACAATCATTACGATGTGCTTTACAGCAGGTAATAAATAAAGAGAAGAAGTAAAAACAAATAAAAACAATAAAAAAAACAGTGAAAGCAATATAATACAACAAAATCGAATAACATAAAATAAGATAAAAGTGTTATCATACTACTGGGTATTAAAAGCAATCCTAAATAAGTATTTTTTTAGCCTAGATTTGAAGAGGCCTCTTGGGCACTTTATATCTAAAGATGACGCAGATTACTGATTTTTCTTCAAACCTGCACTCAGTTGGCTGCGATCTGCCATTTATGTAACTGGAAGTCATGAAATCCTACATTTAGGACGTTACTGTGTTCACAGACCGGAGATTTAGGAGTTTATTTAGTAAAAGTCTGATAAATATGAAGGAAAGGGAGTCCTTAACTTAAACCGGGTGTTGCTGCCCCTTCAGAGCTGGATCGACCTCAGAACCTCTTAACAACCTGTTTGCTTTTCCACAGAGTCGCCTCAGAGTCGCATCCTGACATCACTGTAAATATCTGCTTGGGTTTTGTTTCACCCTCCCTCTAGTTTATCCTGAATATCCGTAGAGGACCACAGTCCAGGAAGACAGTTGGTCTTTGCCACAGACTAGTTTTTGTCTTGTTTTCCTGCCACTAAATCTTTTAGAAACTCTGTTTCAAACAGCAGAACCTTTTAAGCTGCTGAGTGGATGCTATGAATGCTGACTGGCAGTAAGGAAAGCCGGTGCAGAACGGGTTTACACCTGCTCCTGTAGGCCTCCATCAGAACCAGAACCAGGAACCATCTGCCTGGACCAGCTGGGGGCTGAGAGGACAGGAAAGAGGGGACAACAAACACCGTAACACCAGGCCAGAGACACCTGCTGAGAGAGAGAAAGTTAATGACAACAATGATGTCACATGGAGAGGAAAGAGAGCAGAGGGAGGAGAGGTGCATCATGGGAGCTCCCCCAGCAGTCTGGGCCTATAGCAGCTTAACTATGGGATGTTTCAGGGTCACCTGAGCCACCCCTAACTATAAGCTTTATCAGAAAGGAAAGTTTTAAGCCTGGTCTTAAAGGCAGAGAGGGGCCTGATAACTGAAGGCTCCGCCTCCCAAACTGGCAGCTGGTTCCACAGAGAGGGGCCTGATAACTGAAGGCTCTGCCTCCCAAACTGGCAGCTGGTTCCACAGAGAGGGGCCTGATAACTGAAGGCTCTGCCTCCCAAACTGGCAGCTGGTTCCACAGAGAGGGGCCTGATAACTGAAGGCTCTGCCTCCCAAACTGGCAGCTGGTTCCACAGAGAGGGGCCTGATAACTGAAGGCTCTGCCTCCCAAACTGGCAGCTGGTTCCACAGAGAGGGGCCTGATAACTGAAGGCTCTGCCTCCCAAACTGGCAGCTGGTTCCTCAGAGAGGGGCCTGATAACTGAAGGCTCTGCCTCCCAAACTGGCAGCTGGTTCCACAGAGAGGGGCCTGATAACTGAAGGCTCTGCCTCCCAAACTGGCAGCCGGTTCCACAGAGAGGGGCCTGATAACTGAAGGCTCCGTACTCCTGCACACATGGCAGCTGGTTCCACAGAGAGGGGCCTGATAACTGAAGGCTCCTTACTCCTGCACACATGGCAGCATTCATAGACTCCAATCAGCGATATTAAAACAACAGATACTTTGAAAAATGGGGAAATTATGACTTCATGTTCTTCCTCTACTTTCCCATTTTTCATCGTTTTCTCTCGTTTTAGGAAAACTAGACTCCAGATTCTCCTCCCGGAAACATGTAGACGCACTCAGAGGTTCTTCCTGTTTAGCTTTTCAGGGATTCAGTTACAGAAACTCAGTGTCGAATGTCTTCCTCAGATCAAGTGTCGCTCTACGCTGCGCATCTCCGGCCTGCTGCCGTCGGCCTACTGGTGCGGCCAGGCGGCGGTGGACATCCCCTTCTACTACGTCATCCTGTCCTGCATGAACATCATCCTCTTCTCCTTCCACTCCGGGAACCTGCTGACCTCCAGCAACCTCACGGCTGTGGTCCGTACTGCCGCTTTCACACGCCGTGGCTCAGACGTGCTTCCTCTGGCCCGTCCTAACGTCTCTCCCCTCCTCACTCTCTCAGGTCCTCTGCACCGTCGGCTTCGGTCCAGCCATGATCCTCTTCACCTACGTGCTTTCCTTTGGATTCACACGAGTTCAGAGCAACAGGGATTTCTTCTCCTTCATTTCCATGATGGTGAGACGTGTCGGCCGCAGCGTTTCAGCGTTTCAGTCCTGCCGTGGCAGACGGTTCTCATGTCTTTGTCGGTGGTTTTCACAGGTCTGCGTGGTGTCGGCCACCGTGGTCCAGTTGTTGAACGAATTCCCAGAACTAACCAGAACCCTTCACAATGTCTTGTGTCTCTTCAATCCTCTCTATCCTCTCATGGGCTGCCTCAACTGCATCACCAAGGTGGGTTCAGAACCAAAATGCTTTGTTTTACCTTTCAAGACATGTGGCGTCGGCATTTTTAAAGGGACAGTTCGCCTCTTTTGACATGAAGCTGTATGACATCCCATATCAGCAACATCATTTCTGAACATCTTCTTACCCCCTGCTGCGTCCTGTGAGCAGAGTTCCAGCCTCGTTTTGGTGTTGATGAAGGTAGTCCGGCTAGTTGGCTGGAGTCTCGAAAATAAAGCGTTTTGCTTCTCAGAACAACATGCGTTCAACAGAGTAATACATTTGCATCACAAAATCATTGTCCAGGAAAAAGTCAGAGCTCACAATCTCTTGGCCCTATTTTGTCTCCCTTCGTAAGAAAAAAAAATTCAAATCCTGGTTTGGGTAGGGGGTAATGAAAGTATAGAGGGTGCCAGAGGTGGAGGCAGGACAAGACACACTAGCAGATTCAGCAGACAAACTCACCTAAACAGTCCTATAATCATTAAAAATACCAGCAGAAACTAAGCCATACAACTCACTCAAGGCCAACTCACCTAAAATGGCCGCCTGGTTTCAAAAGGCTCACATGGGCCACACCCTCCACTTAAATATCCTGAAATTTCTTCTTTGCTTCTTCAAAGAGTCTGTTTACCCTAAGTACCCCCCCGACTGGGCCCCCAGCTGCTATTGCTTCTTCTAATCCAAATCCACTGACTGGACTTTACTGCCTCATCTGACACTTCCTTCACTATTTTCCTCACACTCTGTCCACTTACACCCAGCTCCCTCAACAATGAGACGACAGACTTTGCAACAAATCCTCTCCATCCTACTTCCAATGGACAGATTCTAACCTTCCATCCTCGCTGCTCTGCTTCTGCCCCCAACTCCACATATCTAAGCTTTTTCCTTTCATATGCTTCTGCTACTAATTCCTCCCAAGGAACAGTCGGCTCTATGAAATAGACTCTCATTCTACTCCTAGACCATAAAACTATATCAGACCGTAGATTTGTAGAGGCTTTCTCCTGGGGAACAACAAGTTTATTTCCTAAATCTAGCTGCATCTCCCAATCACAAGCATCCTCCAAGCCCTCTTGAACAAACTGAATTGCCACTCTCTTCACCTTAGACCCTCTTAAGTTTACCTGCCTTCGTTTATCTTCAATACCTGCAGTTAAGCTTCTTAATACTTGGTCATGTCGCCATGTATACCGGCCTTGTGACAGACTAACCTTACAACCCGACAAAATATGCCTCATGCTGCGTGTACACCAAGAGCGACCTACGCTACCTGAGCGCCGGATATCATTATTTCTCTACGGAGGGTGAGCTAACTGGGCTACCAGAGCGGATTCCAGCGATTAAACTCAAGCTAACATTATGGTAATGAGCTATGACATGTTTCGGCGAAAACCAATGACAATCCACAGATTTTAGGGGTCCGACAATCCGCTGGGTTCGCGGAAACAAACGTGTAAACTTTAGTTCCTATCCAAACAATAGTCGTTTAATCCTGAGACTGTTGCAATTGCCGTGTCGAGTGCTTCAATACAATAGTGTAGTAACCCCACGCATACCTTTCTCACTGAAGTTAAGTTTTATTTCGGATTTAGTTTCTTTTTCACAGCTGCCTCTGCTATTCCTGCTCTTCTCAGGTGTACCTAATGTAGTTTAACATGATTTGTAACTTGATGTATATCTTGTATAACAAATTGTAAATAACAACACGTTTATTCGTGTCCCTGCCCTCACCTGCCACTCACTCCTCATGTTTTTTTTTTCGCGGGGGTGCTGCACAGCCGCGGGGCCTTTAAAAATCGAACATTCTAAATGTGACGTCACGAGCTTCCAAAGCTACCAAAACAAATTCTCAAGCGAAGCTTCTCCAGCGACCTCCGCTACCAGGCAGCGTAGGTCGCTCTTGGTGTACACGCAGCATTAGAGTTGCAGTACCTGAACATAACGAACATAACGGATCTCCAAAAAAAGTGTGACTTATACTCCGGAAAATACGGTAATAGTTCTTGTTTTCTAGTTGTAACTGAACTACCTGAGCAGGTGAAAACTAAGCATGACAATATTTTCTTTTAATTCATGCCAGAAGCTCGAAATCTGAACCCAATGTTGTTAATCAGTAAGGTTCCACCTTTGGGAGGATAATTTTTCTGGTGTTTTTTTTCATTTCCAGGCGACCTTCCTCCCCTCCGTCTATGAGGAGAACCTCTTGTGGAAGAACCTGCTCATTTCAGTTGTGGCCGTGCGTATCTGCTTCCACGTAATTTGGTGCAAACATCGATGAAAGCCGCAGCCTAGCTTCAGGTTAAACCGTAATGTGGATGTGTGTCTTTGCTCAGCCCTATCTGCAGTGCATCCTTCTGCTGTTCCTGCTTCGGTGGCTGGAGATCCGTTTCGGAGGAAGGGCGATGAAAAACGACCAGCTCTGCAGGTGACCGTCGGGTTAAAACTCGGATTACAGGAAGTTATGAGACCAGTCATAATTCTGCCAAATTCAAGCTGTTGCTGTCGGGATTCTAACTTTAAAGGCTAAATATGTCAGAAATTGTGCAGTTTATCACCAAGTGGAGTTTATTTCGATCAGAGTTTGTTATTAATATTTAAAAACTCATAACTTTTATTACTTAAAATGTGTGCAAAATAACACAAAACCCTTTACCCTGACTATCAGAGGCTTGAATCTTTACTCTTTATACAGTTTGATTAGATAACGATTCAGCTTTTAAGCGTTAGATCTATCTGAAGATGCTACTCTTTCATTGATAAATAGAAAGCTGTCATAATTCCCTTTTTTATTTTGTGTTTTTAAAGATTAAACAAGTTGCATCCTCTTATTTACCAGCATCTGAGTGACTGGACTTATTTCACCATGTAAATTCAATTCAATTCATTTTTATTAATGTAGCGCCAAATACAACAAATGTCACCTCAAGGCACTTAGATAATAAAGTCCAATTCAAGCCAATTGGAATTCAATTAATTGTAATCATAATTATTCATAAAATAATCCAATTCGTTCATATAGAGCCAATTCAAAAACAATTTCCTAGCAAAGGAAATGGCAGCACATTTAAAATAAAACTAAATGCTAAAAGCTATACACTACTTTTGAATTCTTTTTTGGATTTTTTGTACAAATGCGATTAATCGTGATTAATCAGGGAAATAATGAGATTAATTAGATTAAACATTTAAATCGTTGCCCAGCCCTACTAAATATGTAAAAATGCGACAGAACTGATTAGGTATAAACGTAGAAAAAGCTGCTTCTGGAAGGGTTTTATGAAGCTTGTTACAGTGTCTCACTGCTTTCTAAACCTTTTACAGGATCTCATCCAAGTCGAAACCCAAACCGGAGCGAATCCCAGAAGAAGGGCTGAACGAGGACGAGGACGTTCAGATGGAGAAGGCCCGAGTAAAGGAGGCCCTCACCTGTCAGTCCTGTCAGGAGGTAGATGTCATACAGATGTGGACTGAAGACAGTCGTTTGCATTTTACAGCAGCTGTGATGAGGCGTGAGCTCTGCACCTCTTCTCTGTCTCCATCCAGAAACCAGCTGTGGTGGTGAGTAACCTGAGGAAGCAGTACAAAGGCAGAAAGGAAGGTTTCACTTTCAGCAAGAAGACCAAAGTGGCCACAAAGAACATCTCCTTCTGTGTTCGCAAAGGTGCGTTTCGTCTGTTTCTCACGTGACAAATCTTTCTCCGTCTGATAGCTGCAGAAGGTGAGTTTCAGGAAGAAGCTAATCTGCTGTTTCTTCAGGTGAAGTTCTCGGGCTGTTGGGTCCCAACGGAGCAGGAAAGAGCACCGTCATGCATATGCTGTCCGGGGACACCGACCCCACCTCAGGCCAGGTACAGAGCGCACAAAGATGGAGCATCTCTGTTGTTTAACACAGGGGCTGTGTTCGAAACCGCATACTACATACTGCATACTACATACTACATACTGCATACTACATACTACATACTGCATATTACATACTACATACTACATACTGCATACGGCATACGGCATACTGCATACTACATACTACATACGGCATACTGCATACTACATACTGCATACTACATACTACATACTACATACGGCATACTACATACTACATACTGCATACTGCATATTACATACTGCATACGGCATACTGCATACTACATACTGCATACTGCATACTACATACGGCATACTGCATACTACATACTGCATACGGCATACTGCATACTACATACTGCATACTGCATACTGCATACTACATACTGCATACTACATACTGCATACTGCATACTGCATATTACATACTACATACTACATACTGCATACTACATACTGCATACTACATACTACATACTGCATACTACATACTGCATACTGCATACGGCATACTGCATACTACATACTGCATACTGCATACTACATACTACATACTACATACTGCATACTGCATACTACATACTGCATACTACATACTACATACTGCATACTACATACTGCATACTACATACTGCATACTACATATTACATACTACATACTACATACTGCATACGGCATACTGCATACTACATACTGCATACTACATACTGCATACTACATACTTAATACGGCATACTACATACTACATACTGCATACGGCATACTGCATACTACATACTGCATACTACATACTACATACGGCATACTACATACTACATACTACACACTGCATACTACATAGAGTTCTTTTGACTCGTGGGGGAAAGATTTTGTCCTCACAGAGTGATATTAGATCCAGATTAGATTTCTTCTTCAGACCTTCAGAACTATATTATTCTTCTAAGAGTCCAACACATAAAAACATGACTTTAATATATACAGAGAAACACTAAATAGAATTTCACTCCTGTTAACTTCTATCCATCTAAAAAAGAGATGAAAATTAGAGAAATATATAATCTTTTTATAAGTTTGTGGCTTTAAGTTCATTTAAACAGTTCTATTTAGGTTGAGGCTAACAAAGCAAGTCTGTTTGGTCCTTTGTGTGCAGTAAGGCAAGGCAAGGCAATTTTATTTATAGAGCACAATTCATACACAGGGCAATTCAAAGTGCTTTACAGCTACATAAAATCACAAGAAGGCAATAAAACCATTAAAAACGAATAAAAAAAATAAAAGAAAGAAATTTAAAACCCATTAAAATAATCATTAAGTAATTAAAAAGTGAAGAGTGCTGATAAAATACTTTCAGGTGTCATATGCACAGCTAAACAGAACTGTTTTCAGCCTGGATTTAAACATTGTCAGAGTTGAGGCCTGTCTCACATCTTCTGGAAGACTGTTCCAGATGTTAGGAGCATCAAGCTGAAACGCAGCCTCACCTTGTTTAGTCCTGACTCTGGGCACCAGCAAGAGACCCCTCCCTGAGGCAGGAGACCCCTCCCTGAGGCAGGAGACCCCTCCCTGGGACAGGAGACCCCTCCCTGGGGCAGGAGACCCCTCCCTGAGGCAGGAGACCCCTCCCTGGGGCAGGAGACCCCTCCCTGAGGCAGCAGACCCCTCCCTGAGGTTCTCAGAGCCCGAGTTGGTTCATATGGCTCTAACATGTCAGAGATGTACTTTGGCGCTTGACCGTGAAGAGACTTGTACACAAGCAGAGCTGTTTTAAAGTCTATTCTCTGAGCGACAGGAAGCCAGTGCAGAGACCTGAGCACTGGACTAATATGGTCGTATTTCTTGGTTCTATCAGGACTCGAGCAGCAGCGTTCTGGATGTACTGCAGCTGTCTTATAGCCCGTTTAGAGCCCAGTGAGCAGGCCGTTACAGTAGTCTAACCTGCTGGAGACAAACGCATGGATCAGTCTCTCTAAGTCTGGTTTAGACACTATTCCTTTGATTCTGGCAATGTTTTTTAGATGGTAAAAAGCTGCTGATGTTACAGATTTAATGTGGCTGTTAAAGTTCAGGTCTGAGTCCAATATTACCCCGAGATTTCTAACCTGATAGTTAGGTTTTAGAGAGAGAGTCTCAAGGTGACTGATAACACTTTCTCTTTGTTTCTGTGGGCCACAGACAATGATTTCAGTTTTGTCTGAGTTTAGCTGGAGGAAATTGTTTTGCATCCACACACTGATCTGTTCGATGCAGCGACACAGTGTATCTACAGGCCCGTGTTCTCCTGCCGTCAGTGACACGTAGATCTGAGTGTCTTCTGCATAGTTGTGGTAGGACACATTATAGCTGCGTATTAGCTGGCCTAGTGGAAGCATGTACAGATTGAACAATACGGGTCCCAGGATTGACCCCTGGGGAACCCCACAGGTCATAGCCATTTGGTCTGAGACACAGTTACCAATTTCAACAAAATATTTCCTGTCCTCCAGATAGGACTTGAACCAGTTTAAAGCACGACCAGAGATTCCCACCCAGTCGGGCTGAGCAATTTTATCGATACTGCAATATATATCGATATTTTGTTTCCCGATAAAGTATCGATTTTTCGGCCCCGAAGATATCTATTTTTTATTATTATTATTTTTCAAATTTTATCTCTTTTTTTCTTTTTCCAGATGTTATTTAAAAAAAAAAAATTCCATAATTTTCTTTTTTATTTTAAAACAAGCTTTATTGAAAAGTCAGATGTTCCAATTATTGAAAACACAGAACATTAATATAATACAATGCCAGGGGGTCACATTATACAAAACGGTGATAAATTAGTTCTTAAAAATGTTATAAAGTGCACAGTTCTCACGTTTGTTTCTGTTTGTCTGGCGGTGTTTTCCTTCCGGTTCAAAGGTCGGACCACGATTCATGTCAAATCACACTCTTTTTCTCAGAAAAATGATGTAAGTGTATTGAATCGTATTGTGAGATTCGTGTATCGCTGCAGCCCTAGTGTGCAGTAACGTGTGCTGGAAGTCATTCTCTGAAACTCTTTACAATGCACCACATAAACCTTCTTTTGGCGACCGTGTGGAAAAGGTGTAAAACAACCAAAACAAATGAGAATAAGACGTACTGAACGTGTCTCCCAGGTGCTGATGGGAGACTACAGCACGGAGTTCCGTCCTGTGGAGAATCCTCTGGAACACGTGGGCTACTGTCCTCAGGTGAACACGCTGTGGCCTCGGATCACTCTGCAGGAACACCTGGAGATCTACGCTGCCATCAAAGGCCTGAAAGGACAGGACGTCCCGGGCATCATCAAACGGTGAGTTCTGCACCATCAGCACAACTCTGGGGGTTTAAAAACGTATCCGGGCACGAGATGTGCCATAAAAAGTTTAATTTAAGTTCACCTGATGCTAAGCAGAGAGTGAGCCTGAGGAAGCTCGTGCATAAAGACAGCCCCTTCAAACTGCTCCAGATCCACACATCCAGATTCATTAGAAATGAATGGCAGTCATACATCTTTGGTGGATATAAACATATTAAAGGGATAGTTCGCCTCTTCTGACATGAAGCTATATGACATCCCATATCAGCAGCATCATTTCTGAACATCTTCTTACCCCCTGCTGCGTCCTGTGAGCAGAGTTCCAGCCTCGTTTTGGTGTTGATGAAGGTAGTCCGGCTAGTTGGCTGGGGTTTAAAAAATAAAGCGTTTTGCTTCTCAGAACAATATGCGTTCAACAGAGTAATACATTTGCATCACAAAATTGTTCTCCAGGAAAAAGTCAGACCTCACAATCGCTTGGCCCTATTTTCTCTCCCTTCGTATCACTGCCTGCTGCCGACAGCCGCGCCTGTTACGGTGTTTGCTGCTCGGTCTGCTCACAGGACGCAGCAGGGGGTAAGAAGATGTTCATAAATGATGTTGCTGATACGGGATGTTACACAGCTTCATGTCAAAAGGGGCGAACTGTCCCTTTAAGCATCACAGTTGGGCTCATCTTTCTGCACAGCTGCTGTGAAAAATCCAACTTTTAGATCAACATATTAATGTCATTATTTAACGAGCGGCTTGTTCTGGTATAAATGTGTCGCTTGGTTTTTACTGTGATGATCAGCCGTCAGTGTTTGTTGTTGTTGTCAGTGTGGTGAACGCTCTGGAGCTGAAGGACCACTTAAACAAACAAGCAAAGACCCTGTCTGCAGGACTCAAGAGGAAGGTGAGAACAGTCTAAACCCACCGGCTCGGCTCGGCTCGGCTCGGCTCGGCTCGGCTCGGCTCGGCTCCTGTGGCGTCCAAACACCAGCACAAAACATTCTGTAGAAACACGGGCAAAACAAATTAGTGCTTTACCTCCCGTTGTGGCCATTTATGTTTTGTAAATCATAAGTTCTATCAATTTAGTTTTCTTTGGGCAGTTTGAATTACAGATTTTGATTCCAAACTAACTAAAGTACATTCTTCTTATATTTGAAATTGTTTAGATTATTTTGGTAACTTTTAGACCCCCCCATTAATTAGACAGCTTAAGAACACACCGTTGGAGGAGCTTTTTGTTTGTCAGATGTCTGCTGTGAAGACGGGAGGTTTTGGTAAAATGATTTTTTGACCACTTTTTGAGCTTGTAAAATCAGATTAAGTTAGCTTTTGTTTTTCATCTAAGTTGATTTTTAGTTATAGTTTTGTTCATATTTTTAGTTGGAAATAAACTACATATATTTTTTAAAACAATCAAGTCGGAAGTGCGTGCAAGAATCAAACCACCTGTTGCTACCCACAGCCTTTCTTAGAAAATATACTTTGGAGCGTTAGAAGGTCGCGACACCTCCATTTCATGTTTGAGTAACGTCTCTTTTAATTCTTCATTTTGTCTTGTCGTGGTCTGAAAGGTGGAATTATTTCTCTTTTCTTTCACAGTTGTGCTTCGCCTTGAGTATGATCGGGAATCCTCAGATCGTCCTGCTGGACGAACCGTCTTCAGGGATGGATCCCAAGTCTAAACAACGCATGTGGTGAGACAGAATCTCTACGAAACAAACATTCCCGAGCTTTATGGATCAGATTTACTAAACCTGAGGATTTAGTCCGACGGGAGTCTGGGATTTGCTGACACTGATCTGTCATCAGACGCATCCGGCTCATGCCAGTAATGACCAAAAACAAAGCCACAAACAAGCTGTTGATCATTTATTGTAAAGAAAAATCACTGTATTTATGACCCTGCTAAGTAACACGAGAGAATTTGGCAGTTTTTGTGCTCTTTGGCTCTCCCTGTAATTGTGACGTGTACCACCTTTGTCATAAAAAAAAAAACCTGGAAACCAAAGAACTGCGGTTCCTCAGCTGTCAGATGCTGCAGGTTTCACACCGGAGAACGAGCTCCGAAACGAGTCAGAAGCTCCTAATTTTACGGTTCTCGCCCCGTTTCACACGGACCGTTATTACTGTCGCACAACGTGCTGTAGCAGCTTGGCTGTGTTCGAAACCGCATACTACATACTACATACTACATACTACATACTACATACTTCATACTACATACGTTATACTACATACTTCATACTACATACTTCATACTGCATACTACATACTACATACTACATACTTCATACTACATACGTTATACTACATACGTTATACTACATACTTCATACTACATACTACATACTGCATACTACATACTGCATACTACATGCTACATACTACATACGTTATACTACATACTTCATACTACATACTTCATACTACATACTTCATACTACATACTACATACTTCATACGTTATACTACATACTTCATACTACATACTACATACTACATACTACATACTTCATACTACGTACTGCATACTACATACTACATACTTCATACTACATACTACATACTGCATACTACATACTACATACTGCATACTACATACTACATACTACATACTTCATACTTCATACTACATACTGCATACTACATACTACATACTTCATACTACATACTACATACTACATACTACATACTTCATACTACATACCGCATACTACATACCACATACTACATACTTCATACTACATACTTCATACTACATACTTCGTACTACGTACTATGTACTTCATACTACGTACTTACATATTATATACTGCATACTACATACTGCATACTTCATACTACATACTACATAGTTACATACTACATACCTCATGATGCATACCCAACATTTCGGAGAATCTAGTATGCATCCGGGAACTTCTCGCTTACTCAAACTCACATACTAACTCAAAAAGTTAGTATGAGTAGTAGGAGAAGTATGCGGTTTCGAACACAGCCTTTGATTTGATGGAGGAAACCAACGAGGAGCAAATTCAGAGAGAAAATGTCTAAAGTTTGGGAGCATTTAGTAGTATCACGTTTATTCATTCAGCAAAGCGACTTCCACTCATATCCCAGGTGGGAAGGTAAGGGGGTGTGGCCTAAGGACCATTCGAACCCCGGTGAGCCACATGAAAGGCAGCGATCTCACCGCTGCACTAATGTCCCGACACACAGACTGAGAGTCTGATCTCCTGTCTGCAGGAGGGCCATACGTGCTGCGTTCAAGAACCGCCAGCGAGGCGCCATCCTCACCACGCACTACATGGAGGAGGCCGAGGCCGTGTGCGACCGCGTTGCCATCATGGTGTCCGGCCAGCTGAGGTGGGCGCTTAAAACTGAATTATCTCTGAGTCACAGGATCCTGCAGCTTAACTCCGCCTCTCTCCCACAGGTGCATCGGCTCCATCCAACATCTAAAAGGGAAATACGGTCAAGGCTACAGTCTGGAGGTGAAACTCAGAGAGGAGCTGACGGGGCTGCGGCAGGTGGCGCTGCTGCACAAGGAGATCCTCCGGATCTTCCCTCATGCTACCCGGCAGGAGAGGTGAGTCCCAGGCCTGAGCTGCCTCAGACCGAGGGGCAGAGGTGGGCAGAGCAGCCAAAAACTGTACTCAAGTAAAAGTACTGTTACTTTAGAACAATATGACTCAAGTAAAAGTAAAAAGTAGTCATCTAAATAATTACTTGAGTAAGAGTAAAAAAGTGCTCGGTGAAAAAACTACTCAAGTACTGAGTAACTGTTGAGTAACGTCTGATTTGTTTGTTAAAGCCTGATTCATACTCGGCGCAAACGCGCAACTGTTCTGGCTCGAGAACCATTAATGACGTCATCGAAAGCGCCAGCCCCTTCACAGTTCCTTCAGCTCATAAGCGCAGTTTGCGCCGAGAATGCGTCACATTTGCAGTTCTCTCCAGACCAGCGGGCGTCACTGTTGATGAAACAAGCTGAAAAGCATACGAAGAAAGCATACACAATGCCACCTGTGGTGTCACGTCAGCAGAGGCTGGCACATCTGATGCGGAATGAATTTACTCTGGGTGTAGAACTGTATATGTATCTCAGAGCTAAGCGGCTGCGGCAAAAACAGAAGAGATGGTGGATTGTTCGTCCTTTGCAACAAGACAAACTTTGTCAAACGTTGTCCCAGTGTAACTTCATAGACGTGTCGTACAGATGTTTGTAGAGGCGCATCCTCTCGGTCACCGCGGTCTCTGCAGTGTTCATTTTTTCTTTTTCTTGGTCAGCTGTTTCCAGTTGAGCGCGCGCGAAGTCAGAAAAAAAGTTGTGTGCGCAACCTTGCGCCGCGCGAGGATTTTCTAGCTTGCGACGGGGGGCGTGGCGGAATTTTGGGACATGTGACCGTTTGCGCCATTTGCGACCAGCTAGTATGAGCGAGGTCGCGCCAAGTATGAATCAGCCTTAACACAAGCATTCAATCAGACAGACAAAAATACTAAATAATCATCTTTAGGCAAATTAGAGTTCATCCAGTTGATCAAATATACTTACTTGAGCTTTCAAGTCTCAAGTAAGTCCCAAGTCTTAGCTTTCAAGTCCCAAGTCTTAGCTTTCAAGTCCCAAGTCTTAGCTTTCAAGTCTCAAGTAAGACCCAAGTCTTATCTTTCAAGTCTCAAGTAAGTCCCAAGTCTTAGCTTTCAAGTCTCAAGTAAGTCTAAAATCTTATCTTTCAAGTCTCAAGTAAGACCCAAGTCTTATCTTTCAAGTATCAAGTAATTCCCAAGTCTTAGCTTTCAAGTCTCAAGTAAGACCCAAGTCTTAGCTTTCAAGTCTCAAGTAAGTCTAAAATCTTATCTTTCAAGTCTCAAGTAAGACCCAAGTCTTATCTTTCAAGTATCAAGTAAGTCCCAAGTCTTAGCTTTCAAGTCTCAAGTAAGTCTAAAATCTTATCTTTCAAGTCTCAAGTAAGTCCCAAGTCTTAGCTTTCAAGTCTCAAGTAAGACCCAAGTCTTAGCTTTCAAGTCTCAAGTCTAAAATCTTATCTTTCAAGTCTCAAGTAAGTCCCAAGTCTTAGCTTTCAAGTCTCAAGTAAGTCTAAAATCTTATCTTTCAAGTCTCAAGTAAGTCCCAAGTCTTAGCTTTCAAGTCTCAAGTAAGACCCAAGTCTTAGCTTTCAAGTCTCAAGTAAGTCTAAAATCTTAGCTTTCAAGTCTCAAGTAAGTCTCAAGTCTTATCTTTCAAGTCTCAAGTAAGTCCCAAGTCTTAGCTTTCAAGTCTCAAGTAAGTCCCAAGTCTTAGCTTTCAAGTCTCAAGTAAGTCTAAAATCTTAGCTTTCAAGTCTCAAGTAAGTCTCAAGTCTTAGCTTTCAAGTCTCAAGTAAGTCCCAAGTCTTAGCTTTCAAGTCTCAAGTAAGTCTCAAGTAAGTCCCAAGTAAGTCTCAAGTAAGTCCCAAGTCTTAGCTTTCAAATCTCAAGTAAGTCTCAAGTAAGTCCCAAGTCTTAGCTTTCAAGTCTCAATTAAGTCTCAAGTCCTAGCTTTCAAGTTTCAAGTAAGTCCCAAGTCTTAGCTTTCAAGTCTCAAGTAAGTCCCAAGTCTTAGCTTTCAAGTCTCAAGTAAGTCTAAAATCTTAGCTTTCAAGTCTCAAGTAAGTCTCAAGTCTTAGCTTTCAAGTCTCAATTAAGTCTCAAGTCCTAGCTTTCAAGTTTCAAGTAAGTCTCAAGTCTTAGCTTTCAAGTATCAAGTAAGTCCCAAGTCTTAGCTTTCAAGTCTCAAGTAAGTCCCAAGTTTTAGCTTTCAAGTCTCAAGTAAGTCCCAAGTAATTTTTCTTGGTCAAGTCACCTTATTATTGCAATTTTACCTGCAGAATCTGATCTTAATAAAGTGAAAACACAAAGCTATAAGTAACTGTCAGTAAACATCATTGGCCAATGTGTCCAACCTGTCCACCCCGTATCATATCAAGCTAACCTTAGCTAACTACCGACTAGGCTAACAGGATAATATTAGCTCATTTGACGAGCACTTATTGGTCAGAATGGATCTTCAACTGACGAACAAAGTTGGAAGTTATGCTAGATGCTTAACACTCAAGTCATTCAAGTCATCGTGTCTCAAGTCAAGTCAAGTGCCAAGTCTTTAACTTCAAAGTCCGAGTCGTGTCTCAAGTCTTTTATTTTTTGTCAAGTCAAGTCACAAGTCATCAAAACAGCGACTCGAGTCCCCATCTCTGCCATTTAGCGCCCAAACATTCGTCCAATTAAAGCTCCTATAAGGCCAGTTTCATCTCATCTAACTGTGTTCTGCTGCCTTCTTCACAGCTTTGCTACTCTGATGGTTTACAAGATCCCCATGGAGGACGTGCGATCTCTGGCCAAGTCCTTCTCTCAGTTAGAGAGCGGTGAGCCTCTCCCTCCCAAACACACATCCCAGATTCTGCTGCACACATGAGTCCGTTCAATGTGATTCATGCTTTGTTTTTGTTTGTTTTCAGCCAAACAGACCTTCAACTTTGAGGAGTACAACTTCTCTCAGTCGACGTTAGAGCAGGTGGGTGCTGAATAAGCTCCGTTTCATAGCTGCAGGTCAGATAATACGGGCGGAAACGTCTTATTAATCCAGTAAAAGTCTTAAAAGTGTCACTTTGATCGGTCACTGCTGAGAGTTTTCAGCAATCGTTCAAAGATCGAAACGGTTGCTAAATGCTTCTCAAACTGTTAATTCTTTAAACTGTGGGGATGAGGATTCAAAGTTTGTGTCGATGAGGAAGAGCAGTTAGAAATTAATGTGACCAGTAATCACATGATTTCCCTGATTAATCACGATTAATCTCATTTGTACGCAGAATCCAAAAATAAATCCAAAAGTAGTGTATAGCTTTTAGCATTTAGCTTTATTTTAAATGTGCTGCCATATGAATGAAAGTGCCATAACATTTGTTGTGCAAACACACTTTTAACATCAGCATCTTTCTGTAGTTTTTATGTAGAAGCCTCGCTCCACTGTCTGTTTCCTTGAATGACTTGCTGCTATCAGTTGTGTGTTTTGCCTTTAAGTGATATTTTAGACTGGAACTACTACGCTGAGAAGACAATTCAACTTGGCAGAGTTTACAGATGACTTTGGTTCTGTCGACTCCGCCGTCTGGAAGAACTTTAAAATGAAAATGGCCGAGTAAAAGTTCCGTACCCTTCTCCATGTTTGGTGGATCCGCCGATTACTTTCTTTTCCTGTTCCACAGCAGACAGCAGCAGACTTTTACAAAATAAAAGCCTGTGAGCAACAGACTTTTACAAAATAAAAGCCTGTGAGCAACATACTTTTACAAAATAAAAGCCTGTGAGCAACAGACTTTTACAAAATAAAAGCCTGTGAGCAACATACTTTTACAAAATAAAAGCCTGTGAGCAACAGACTTTTACAAAATAAAAGCCTGTGAGCAACAGACTTTTACAGAATAAAAGCCTGTGAGCAACAGACTTTTACAAAATAAAAGCCTGTGAGCAACAGACTTTTACAATAATAAAATAAATAATAAAACAGGGGTGGATTGTGGCGTAGTGGGTTGAGCAGGCGCCCCATGTACAGAGGCTATAGTCCAAAAGCCCCCAAAAATATATATTTTTTTTAATTTAACAAAAATAAATAAATAAAACCTGCATTAATGCGCGATAAAATATTTATCTACGATAAATAATTAATAAGTTAACGCGATAATAACGTGTTAACTCGCCCAGCCCTAGTAGAAAATTATCAAATCAAGAATCATGCCAAGATTATTCAATAAGTTTGAATATGAACAATTCAGCCAGAGAAAGAAATACAGAAAAAGCTCAACAGGAAGCAGGTTTGTAAAGAAGTGCAGAAGAAGAAGAAGACCTTTAGGCTGCCTCTAACTCCGCCTCTAACTCCGCCTCTAACTCCGCCCCCTCCTGACCTGCAGGTTTTCATGGAGTTTGCGAAGGAGCAGGAGAGCGAGGAGGACGACGTGGGGTCCCTCAGCACCACCTTCCAGTGGCAGCGGCTCCGGCAGGACGGCTCCGCCCACCACGCCGACAGCATCGTGCACCAGCTGTGAACCGTCCGGCTTCGTCGTGTGAGGCTCGACGCCCGCTGACCGTGCGTGCGCTGGGCTGAGGCGTGCATGTGCGTCAGCCTCGTCCTCTGGTGCTCCGTGTTTTCTGGGACCCGCAGCACGCCAGCATGAGGCCACGCCTCCTCCTCCTCCTCACGTTCTTACTGTGCGATCCATCGTCAGCGGGACGCGTCGTGGTCGGCATGTTTGTCTGTCGTGTTTGTGACACTGTTTTTTTCTTTTAACACTACAACTAAGATCCATCCATGATCGAGCCAAAGCAGCATCTCTGCCGTGCAGACGTGCACGCCGGCACATGTAACACGGCGGCCCCCCGAGGCGGCGGTCCGCTCTTCTTCTCTGACGAGTCGGATGCTTCGAACGTACGTTCAGCCTCCAGGAAGCGGATTCTGAGGAGCTTCCTGTCGTCACTGCAGCGCCACTTCTGACCACATGGCCGTCAACGTAGCTTAGCTTAGCTTAGCTTAGCTTAGCTTAGTTTGTGTGTGTGTGTGTGTGTGTGTAATCTCACATTTTCAACGAGCAGGTGCATCATTTGTGCAATACCTATCAGCAAATTGTAACTTTTCATCACATTCAGGTGAGAACGTCGGCTTAAAGGGAGATTTTTTTTGGTTCTGGAGCCTCGCACGGTGGCTGCTGGGTGCACTAATTAAACTAAGATAACGGGAACGGATGATGATGAAGGAATAGCAGTGCAGGGGCAACACAAACTGACGTGTCGGGGGGGTCGTCCGCCTCTGTTAGAGCTGCAGAACCTTCAGGTTCCTGAACGAAGCCCGTCCTGGGCTCTGGGTGTTTCCCATGTTTCTGTGTCAGGGATGAGACCTTCATGTGTTCATGCTGTAGCTTCCATGTCTGCCACAGATTGCTGTTTTTTAAAAATGTCACCTGCAATATGAACTTTAAAGGGATAGTTCGCCTCTTCTGACATGAAGCTGTATGACAGCCCATATCATATTTTTCTGATATGGGCTGTTACACAGCTTCATGTCAGAAGAGGCGAACTGTCCCTTTAAGGATTCAGTTTCAGACACAGTGAGTTGGACTTTTAATGTGAGAAGTCTGAAATTCTTGTTGTTTTTTCACACATTTAAGTTGTTTTCTCAAACAAACACTGGATCTGCTCTCAGTTGAACAGCATCTTATCTCACGGTCTCTTTTATTGAACATGCAGCCAGCAGCGTCACATTTTAGTTGAAAATGTTTCACCTCAAGAAGACCAAAATGTTCTTTTTTTTTCCTCTGTGGGAAGAGGTGCGTTGGAGAAGGTTTTATTTGATTTTCCTGGTGGTGGTAAAAATTTGCACTATTTCTGGGAAGTTTTCTAACCTTTTTTTGTATTATGCAATCTTTGTAAGATTCTCCGTGCACTGATTTAATTTTTTAAAGACTGTTCAGTTGTGTGCAGTGTTTGCCTCCCGTATCGTTCTGTGTCTGGAAGGACACTCGTCAGTGATGAACTTTTGATCTTTACACAACCTTTTAATGAATAAATGTTTATTCAAATGATTTTTTTTTGTCCTCTTTTATGTGAATGTTTTAATTAAAGTTTCATAAAGCCAGAAAACAAAGAGTGTGAAATGAATATTAAGTGTACTTCTGCCGCAGAATAACACTGAAATAAATTCACAATACTGTTCGGATCAGGAAATCCTCCCGTTTGTCTATAACTCCATGTTTTTCTTGCCCTGAATACAACACTAACTGGACTAACCATGACTTTCATTATCTACTCAAAAGAGGGCAGAATGCCTTCTGGAGCACAGCTGAACATTAATGTGCACCAGAGAAGTCATAAAAACCAGATATCTGCCACAGGCCTTGTACTGAATCACTGCTCCAAATGAGACATTTATTTATAAATCAGAATTTGCTCGCTGGTGCGATCTGTGGAGATGAAGTCAAATGAGATAAATGTGCATCCAGTCTTTCCTTGGAGAACAATTACTTATTATTATTACTTCCTGATGATGGCCCATCCTGAGGGATTTGTAATAAATGAACAAGTAGGTGTGGAGCGTCTTACTGTACGACACTGACGGGCAGAACTGTGCTAACTATGCTAACTTTCCTCTCACTGTCACAGTAAACAAATCCAGTAACATTAAATAATGTAAACCAGCAGCAGTGAAGAATTAGCAGATACAATTCCCTGCAGATGTGTGTTTACTTTTTTATTTATTGTATTCTTTAAATGAACTGTTAAACATAGTCTGGGACTTTCTGTGTCAGTAACGACAGTTTATTAGCCGTTATTGGTATCGTGTTCATTCACTGCCCTCTGGTGGTCACAGTGCGGAACTACAATAATAATTAATGAAGTTAGCATTAATGCAGATACGGAACACTTCCGGTGTGTACCGGAACTGGTTTTATTTGATAAAAATGTTTAGTGGTGTACAGTGTTTGCCTCTGGTATCGCCGTGAACTTTGTGCTCTCTTTGCCCCGTATTTACTCGAATATTGTAATTTAATGAACAAAACATTTGTTCATTCTGAGCGAGAAGTTCTATCAGAAATGTGTTGAACAGTAACCCAGCTTGTATTAAAAGGTTAACGCTCATTTTGTCAACAGTTTGTATCCATATGACAGTTATGTCTGATTATAACTAACTAACCATTAAAGCGGTTACAGGGTGTAACAGCAACTGTGGCGCCAATCGGGTAATTTAATGATTAAAATATCAACAGCAGTCAAGAAAAACGTAAAAATCCTTACGTTTTAAAAACTTGGTTATTACATTTTTTCACAGGTTATTGATGGTGATGACTATGCTGACTTTGTTCTTGCTGCTACAGCTAGAAGGTGAACAAAATCAGCAACATTACATGATTTCAATCAGCAGGACTGAAGATATGACATAAAATTATATGTATATATTTTTTACTGAACAGTTAAAAGCAATTTTGGAATATTTTCGTGTCCCTTAGAACAGTTTATCAGCCTCCGTTATCATGTTCATTTACTGCCCTCTTGTGGCCACTGGGTGGAACTACAATAATTAGCATTAAAACAGACATAGGTCACTTCTGATGTGTACCGGAACTGATTTTATTTTATAAAGGCTGTGTTCGAAACCGCCTACTTCTCCTACTACTCCCACTACTCATACTAACTTTAACTTTTTTTAAGCTCCCGGATGCATACTAGATTCTCCAAAATGTTGGGTATGCATCATGAGGTTACTACTCATACTCAAACTACCCAAGATGCAACGTAACGTGACGTCGCCGATCGTCATTTCCTGTCAAAACGGCAGTTTCAAGCTAGCTACAACGAGGGTAGGTTCACTTCCTGTTTTCAAAACAAAAGCACCAACTGTATCCTAATGGCTTTCCCTATGATAAAAGGCAACGGGTATTTTATTTTGTGAAAATAACAGGAAGTGCGTTAGCTCACTGCGGCTAGCTTTAGTAGCGCCGAATTCGTGGGAACAAAATTGTAAATAGCCGGTATTTTGTCAGGTTTTCAACACGTTGGGGATCTAAACGACTACTTTCTCGGGGACACTGCGTAATATATTAAGTCATTTATTAGCTCAAATCAACAGCTACTGGGGACTTGAATTTCCCTGAGGGAGTCATCCCAAGGGGTAAATAAAGTTGAGTCATGGGGCAAATAAACGTGAAATATTTACGTTTTTATTTAAAAAAATAAATATGGACTTCGTTTGTATTGTGATAAATAGCTTACTACTTTGATGTTTATAATAACCTAAATGTTTGAGAATTAAGCAAGTTATGTCTTGAATATTTGAATGTTTCACCATCAACACAACGAGAGAGCTGCCTGTGGTAAGATGGCGGCCATCTGCGGACGTTCCACTCCGTTGCCCAGCAACGTGGACGGGACATCAAGCCATTCAATACATATCTATGGGGCGACCGGCAAGATGGCGAACTGAGTGCACGCTCCACCTAGTGCTCTTCGCGGTTCATTCCCCAAACTTTTGGAAATCAAGTCCCTCTTGATGTGTAAATTTAACATTCGCCCTGTTAAAGGATTGTCCGAGTTTATATTTTTATTCTACTGTAAAGCTGGCCATGGACAAAGACTCTGAGAAGACCAAATCAACAACTGCTGCTGCTGCTGCTCTGGCCCTGCATGATTACTGCGACAACGTGACACCTGTGGAAGACATGGAGACTTCGGCTGCAAAGAATTCCCGTCCTTTGCCCGAGACGCCCACAAAAACCCAAACTGACGCGAAGAAAATGAAACTGCGTGAGTAACCAATGCCACCATTCTAACAGCTATAAACAACCTCTCAGCTATGCTACATGACATGAAGTTGCAAGTAAAAGAAAACACCACAACCATAGCCGAGGTAACCAAAAGTGTCGAATTCAATGCCAACGAAATCGAAATGTGCAAATCGGAAAATGCTGCTGTTAAAGAAAAAGTTGCTAATTTGGAAAAAGAAAACGCTGACCTCCGAGACAAGGTGGTGGAATTAGCGCGTTACAAACGACGATGGAACCTAAAGCTCCGCGGGCTCAAGGAAAAGGATAGCGAAAACACACGGGAACGGGTTTCCCATGTCATCGCACAGATCGCCCCACACTGGGCAGAAAAGATCAACTTTGCCATCGACTCCGTGCATCGCTTAGGCCAAAAGGAAAAGGGCAAACACCGGCAGATCATCATACAGTTCACCATGCGACACTTCCGAGATGAGCTGTGGCGCCTCTCAAAGGGCTCGGAGGTGTGCTCGAAGCTCAACATCAAATTCGCTGAACACCTTCTGCCGGAGGACAAGAAGGCGAGAGAGGCTGTGTGGCCACTGATCAAGGCGGCAAGAGAGGCTGGTCAGCAAGGTTATTACAAAGGGTCGGTGGGCTACATCGACGGGGTTGCCATTGAGGACACATAATTCGGTAAAGTATCGAGGGACATGTTTTGAATCAATCACTTAAAGGGGAATCGTTTTTGCCAAGTTACCTACAGGAAAAGTTTATTCCTGTGACTCCCTGAGGTTTACTTCCAAGTTCAAAGGTTTATTTTTCTACCTTATTGTTACTGTCTAATGGTTTCTTTCAAAGAAGATTTTAATTTAATTTCTTTTAATGCAAGGGGCCTAAGAGACAGTAGCAAAAGAAAAGCTGTCTTTCTTTTTTGCAAACATAAGAAGCCAAACGTTGTTTTACTGCAGGAGACTCACTCCATAGAAACTGATGAAAAGTTTTGGTCTAACCAATGGGGCGACAAAATCATTTTTGGTCACGGTACCAATCGCTCTGCTGGTACTGCTATTCTTCTGCACAACTTCCCTGGGAAAATTCTCACCACCAGAAAAGACTCTGATGGACATTGGATTCTTTGTGTTTTTTCAATTGAACACTCCTTTATTATTCTGGGAAACATCTATGGTCACAACAACTTAAGCCAAAATAAGGAATTACTCTCTGAAATCAGCAATATCATCACAGAAATGAAACTTATTTACCCTACAGACAACGTTATACTGGGGGGTGACTTTAATATGGTTCATGATGAATGGTTAGACCGCTGCCCCAGTAAGTTTGTTAACCACCACTATAATCCTCATCTGTGTCATTTCTGTAACCTTCACAATTTGATAGATCCTTGGCGTTCCTTAAATCAAGATCAAAAAGAATTCTCTTGGTTTAAGCCAGATGGCTCCAGGATTGACTTCTGGCTCGTCTTTGACTGTTTCAAAGAACTTATCAGCGACTGTTCAGTTTCCGCTTCTCCTTTATCAGACCACTGTCTCTTAAGTTTACTACTTAAACCTTCCAATTCTGTTAAACGCAATAGAGGTTACTGGAAATTCAATGCCAATCTTTTGAATTCTGATGTTTTCTGCATAGGGATAAAGAGCATTATCAGAGCCATCTCTGAGGGTGAAAGTCTGTCATCCTTCACTTCAAAATGGGAATATATTAAATACAAAGTCAGAAACTTTTCTATATCCTTTAGCAAACTATTAAAGCAATCTGCTCAACTTGAGGAAAATGAATTATTAAGGGAAATTTATATATGCTGCAACAAGCCCACTATGTCTTATTCAGACAAAAGGAAACTACTTAACTTACAAACTAAACTAGACAACGTCTATACCAAAAAAGCCAAAGGCGCTTATATTAGGTCAAGAGCCAAATGGATAGAGGAAGGTGAGAGAAATTCTGCTTATTTGTGTAGACTAGAAAAGGTGCGACAGGAGAAAAATAACTTAGAAACTTTACTAATAAATGGCACTGAATGTTCTGACCCCAAAACTATAGCAAACGAGGTTTTCACTTTTTACAACTTATCATACTCGAGCAACTTCTCACCAGAGGCAGCTGACATCTTTTTGACAAAATTAAAGAACACATCCCACAGATGTCTGAAGATTTCAAACTAACTTGTGATGCACCTCTCTCACATGAGGAGTTAGATAAAGCTATGCAATGTTTAATACCAGATCGTTCACCTGGTCAAGACGGCCTCACAGCCAATTTTTACAAACATTTCTGGGCGGATATTAAGGACGTTTTATTCCATACTTTGAACGAAATTATAACTAACTTGTCACTGCCACACACCATGAAACAAGGTGTAATAGTACTTATTCCCAAACCTGGTAAAGATGAAAAAAGTCTTGAAAATTGGCGACCAATTACTCTCCTTAACAATGACTATAAACTACTAACACACATCTTCTCAAATAGATTAAAAAACGGTCTTCCTCAAATAATAAGCGAAACACAATCTGGGTTTATGAGAGGCAGATCTATACATAATAATGTACGTTTGATATTAGACTTAATAGAATCTAATGACTTTATACAGGATGACGGTTTTATTCTCTTCCTTGACTTATATAAAGCATTTGACACTCTTGAACATTCATTTATTTTTCAGGCTCTAAAGCGCTGTGGGTTTGGAACATTTTTTAGGAACATAATCAAATGCATCTACCATGACACCAACAGTTCTGTCTCTCTTTCAAACGGTACTTCCCCTCGTTTTAACATCAAAAGAGGCATAAAACAAGGGTGCCCCATCTCACCTTATTTATTCCTAATTGCTGCTGAAATGCTTTCTATTTTAATTAAAAATTCAGAAATTCAGCACATGACTGTTTTCAATACTAAACTTCAAATAAGTCAGCTAGCCGATGACACCACGTTGTTCCTGAGAGACCATGAACAAGTCCCAAAAACCATAGAGTACATAAAAGAGTTCTCAAATGCCTCAGGGTTACAACTTAACCTTAATAAATGTGAACTTCTAGCTATACACAACTCCTCCCACTCGTCTGCTGACAGCATTCCCATTAAGTCCTCTGTTAAATATCTTGGAGTACACATTACAAATGATGTGAAGCTCAGTGAATCGCTAAACCTATGCTCTAAATTAGATGAATGCAAATCTAGATTGGATAGGTGGTTAAATAGGGACTTATCCCTCTATGGTCACATCTACATAACCAAAATGGAAAGTATTTCCAGATGTATTTATCCTGCTAGCTCTCTGTCCTTTCCTAATAAAATGATTAAAGCCATAAATAAATTAAACTTTGACTACATGTGGAGAAGGAAAGTCCACTATTTAAGAAAGTCATCCATGGTGAAAAATTATGAAGATGGTGGGTTACAAGCTATTGATTTTGATTGCAGAAATGGCTCTTTAAAAATCAAATGGCTAAAATCATTCCTTGTTAATAACAACAGTTTTTGGTTTTGTGTCCCTAGAGAAATCTTTAGAAAACTTGGTGGTATTCATTTTCTCTTGCGTTGTGATTTCATCCCAAATAAGTTGCCTGTGAAACTATCCTCTTTTCATTCTCAAGTCCTCCTGTACTGGAATCTTCTGTACAAACACAACTTTACACCACACAACACACCCATTTGGAATTGTAGATATATCCTTCACAGAAACAAATCCATATTCCTTGGCGAATGGTTGGAGAGGGGCATCTGGTCAACAACACACCTGCTAGATGAACACGGAAATATCTTACCTTTTGAAAATTTCTGTTTAAAACACAACTTTCAATGCAAACGACAACAATACAACAAGATCATGAAATGTCTCCCTCCTGCTTTTCTGTCAATGGTCCAAAACTCAACACCTTTTGTTTCTACTCCAGACCTTCCTAGTATTTTAAGAATTGGTGAAGTTGACCTTATAAGTAAAGATATTTCTAACAAAGTTATATGTGGACTATTCACATCTTACTTATTTCCTTTTCAATGTAAAAACAATCTCCAAAATATTGACTCACATACTCTTAAAAAGCTGCGTACACTCTCTTTAAATCTACCAATCCCTCCCAAGGCAAAAGAACTACATTTCAAAATATTTAATGACATATACCCCTCAAGGGAGCTTCTCAACCACAGGTTTAATATTGACATTGTCAATTGCATATTTTGTTGTGAAGTTGTAGAAACCACTGATCACTTATTTTTCCTGTGCATGTACAGTAACACTTTTTGGAATGATGTGTACGACTGGCTATGTGAATACATTCCAGCCGTTCCTCTCTTTGACTTGAATGTAATTAAATATGGGTGCTTACACAAAGATAAAAACATAGAACTCTTGATCAACGTCGTCATCTGTTTAGGAAAATATCTCTTACACAAATGTAAATGTATAAAGACAAGTCCTGTGTTCAGCGCATTTAAAAATGAGTGGTCTTTATACAGTAAATCCTTAAAGTGTATGAAGAGTAAAAAGAGCAACAGGCTATTTGAAATAATGTGCAGCTTTGATTTGATTTAATGTAATGTAGGCCCTCCTCTCTCTCTCTTGCTATTATTTATTTTATTTTATTTCATGTTATATTATTTATTTTATTTTTTGACTGTCGGTATGCTTTGTTATTCATGAAAACTTCCAAAAAAAAACAAAAAAAAACATATCCATGGGGCGGGAAAGCTCTATGGAGGCTGCCATGTCCTTCCGGTCTATGAAAAACGACGAAGTGCCGAGAGGGACAAAAAGCACTTCGAATCGCGTTTTGCCCAACGCGCCAGGCCATGAAGCGGAAATGACGTCATTTTGACGCCATTTAGACTTTCTCCGGTGTAAACACAGCCTACCTATCTAGAATCTGTGGTGTAAACCAGCCCGGACGGCCTGAACTTTAGTTCGCCATGGAAGAGCACAGTTATGCCGCGCCGCAGGAGGAGGGATGCCCGTCGCTAAAAGAGCGAAAAAGAGATTTGAAAAGGGAACGTGACCGGCTCATCCACAAAAACAGGGTAAACATCGGGGTCGCTTTTCCCAGGTGGAAGGAGCTGATGAAGGAGAAAGACTTCCAAAGGGACGCTGAGGTTGCCTGCTTTCTTCTGGACAGGTGAGGCATCGGCACTGTGTAAATCACAAGCTTTTCCTCCTGCTCGGTTGTGTAATTCATTACAAAAGCAGAACCCGTGTAGCTGCAAACATAAACAGCCTGGTTGGGTAGCAGCAGACCCCCCCATCAGTGCTTTTCTTTGGAAAACTAGACGGTCTTGCTCGAGGAGTAATTACTCACACATGCTCACACTAATGATTCAATGCAGTTTGAAGTTTGTTTGAAATAAAGTACTGAAATCTGACATTCAAGTAAAAGTACAGGTACCCCTCCAAAATATGACTTTGGTAAAAGTCCAAGTCACTGACTGAAATGTTACTTGAGTTAAAGTCTTAAAGTATCCGAAACGTCTTGTACTGTAGTATGAGAATTACTGTAAAACTAGATGTGCTTAAGTAATGTAATGAAAAGTATAAGTAAAAAGTAAACAAGGCAAATGCAGTTTGAATGACATTTTTTATATTTTGGTAAACTTTGAAGGTCAAATACACTTAAAATCTACACACAACCAAGTGCAGGCAACATTTAGACATAAAATACAAACTTTGTGAACCTTTAAGTTTTTCTTCTTCATGTAAGGTCAGTGCTGAAAACGAGGCGTACATTACACCATTAAGAAAAAAATGAAACAAAAGAGGCTGCTGCTGTTATTGCCATCATTAGAAACAAAATTTAAAGAAAAACTGCAGCTCATCTGGCATCTGAAGAGGGAGTCCAGTTTGAAACGCCTTTTGTAAACCTTTCTAAAAAATAAATAAAATAAC
The DNA here is from genome assembly GCF_027942865.1 of Odontesthes bonariensis. Classification (NCBI taxonomy): domain Eukaryota; kingdom Metazoa; phylum Chordata; class Actinopteri; order Atheriniformes; family Atherinopsidae; genus Odontesthes; species Odontesthes bonariensis. Next base: position 1,958,698 of record NC_134528.1, on the reverse strand, counting down.
TCAGTACAGAAAATGCGGCCAACATCAAGAAAAAAAGCTGTTACGGTTACTGTACTTCACAAGCTGTAGGAGGTGCACACACAACCGCTCATTATACAAAAGAAACAAAGAACTGGGAGGGAACTGCAGCTCATCTGGCATCTGAAGAGGAAAACTACCGTAAAACCTAAAAAAGGGGAGTTTCTGTAAGACAGAATTTCCACGTCTTTGGGCAGGCAGAACATGCATGGGGTCACAACACAGCTGCCTTTTTTCTCTCTCTCTCTTTTTTTATAACGAGTAACTAAACCGAACAATGAAAATGTATCGGTGTAAAAGTATGCAATTAGGTCCGGAAATATAGTGAAGTAAAAGTGAAAGATGTCAAAAAATTTAAACTCGAGGAAAGTACAAAGTATTCCAAAATATACTTAAGTACAGTAGTGAAATATTTTTACTTTGTTACTATACAACACTGGTTTGAAGTTTGTTTGAAATAAAGTTGTTTAGTGGTGTGTGGTGTTTGCCTCTGGTATCGCCGTGAACTTTGTGCTCTCTTTGCCCCGTATTTACTCGAATATTGCAGACATCCCAAAAGTCTCCCGGAAGTTCCGGGATCCTCCCTGATATTGAAATATCCCAGATTTTAGACTATGCAAGGGAGTGTTGTTGTTGTTGTTGTTGTTGTTGTTGTTGTTGTTTTTGTTCAATGCACGTTTCGACTGCGCAGGCACGAGAGAGAGGTGTGAAAACTGTGCGTATCTGTCCAGGGGCGGTTTTAGGATCTGGTTTTAGGGGGGCCCAGCCCCCAGTGCTCACAGAGGCACATTATTTCTCACTAATTGAGGCGAACTAATACATTTATAAATTATGGAGCCGTATTAGTTTTGCTTTGAGTAGTGTTTTCCCTACAACATTCAATTTTGATCTCTTCATTTCAAAAGACTTTGTGGCTCGACAGGGATAACAGAGAGCCTGAGACAAATATTGAAGATAACTCAACATTTATTTTGGGAAATGTAGAATTCTATGTGTGGAACAGCTTACAACCAGAACAAAATGCCAAGCCGTAGACAACTCTAGCGGCAAGCAGTCGTGTGAATGTGCCAACCAATCAGAAGAGATGTAGTTGATAAGTGGACTGGTCACAAGCCTTGTTTTGAAGCAGGGTTGCCAGACACACAAGGTTGTCAGATTGGCCAGTCGCACCAAAGTATTGCGCAGGGGCAGAGCAACTTTTCTGCATTATATAATATTTTAAAAATGTGCTGAGCCAGGGGGTGCCGAGCTGTCTCACGGTGGGGCCTTGGCACCACTAAAAACACCCCTAGCCGCGCCCCTGTATCTGGTCAAAGCGATGCTCTGTTCAACCAGCGTTCAGGGCGACTGCTGGTCAGAGGGCGCGCTGATTGGTTTAGTCGGCAAAATAAGCCAATAACGTTAGGTGTGGGAGGGCTTCGATTTACTCTCTGACAGTCACCTAAGTTACCGCTCAAAACTGTGAATACTCGAGTAAAAACAGTTTAACAGTAACCCAGCTTGTAATAAAAGGTTAACCCTCATTTTGTCAACAGTTTGTATCTGTATGACAGTTATGTCTGAGTTAAGGCCATTTTGGATTGTTTTCGTGTCCCTTATAACAGTTTATCAGCCTCCGTTATCATGTTCATTCACTGCCCTCTGGTGGTCACAGTACGGAACTACAATAATGATTAATAAAGTTAGCATTAATGCAGACACGGAACACTTCCGGTGTGTATCGGAACTAGTTTTATTTGATAAAGTTGTGGTTTAGTGGTTTAATTTAATTAAGACAGTTTATCAGCCTCCGTTGTTGGTATTGTGTTCATTCACTGCCCTCTTGTGGCCACACGGAGGAACTGCAACACCGATGAGTAATCTGACGTAAATGACGAAGCAGAACACTTTTGGTTAAAATTTTATAGAATACTAAACTAAATTTTATGTGCTATACCCTCGGGCACCTTAATGTTGTTTAAAAACACTAACTATACTCTGTCTATTCCACTCACTGTCCCTGATCCAGCCCAATCATCTGTGGGAACAATCTGTTTTTCACAGGAGAATGGGAAGAGCAATAAGAGAATACGCAGGTTGTTCCAAGAAATGATCCTTTCTCGCCCATTTCTAACATTTTATTGGAGCCATTATATCCCGAATATCCACTGGAAAACTGTTTGGATGATTCCCCCATAAATATTTAATTGTAAAGAAGGTGGAGGAAGTGTCATTTAAAATTCTCCATAAAATTTACCCTGCTAAGCACTATATGGTCAAATTTAAAAGAGACATAAATACTAATTGCAGTTTCTGTGATGGGCTTCCAGAAACTGTGAAGCATCTATTTTGGCTCCGCCCCTTTGACACGAAGGTTTTGGATGGAGTTTAGCAGGTTTATTAATGACCATATTTTAAGGAATTTTTCCGTATGCTGGGAAAATGTTTCCCCAGATTCCCCAGAAAGGATGCTAAATGTTTTTTTTTTATATAATAAACTTGCTTATTCTTTTTGCTAAAAATGTTTTGCCCTCTTGTGGCCACACGGTGGAACTGCAACACCGATTAGTAACTGTAAGTGCAAATGGAAATTTGCTAATAAAAGGCCATATTTTCCCCATTTTATTAAAGATGTAGAACTATATTTTAAATCAATAACAGACTCTACTAATGAAAAAGGCTCTAAGGACAATTTCTATATGTACATCTTTGCATGATTTCATCTAACACCCCTGGTTGTTTGTTTGTTTACATAACTGTCATGTTATATTGTTTACTTTATTCGTTTGTTTGTTATATAGTTATTTCTGTTTAAATAAAGCATTGAAAAACAACCCCCGCCCCCCCATAATTTTTAGGCGCGCTTAGTTTTAAAAAAGATTTTACCGTAAAGCCTGGAGTAAATGACTTTGGCAAGGAAAGAGAAATGTGTCTTGTAGGAGTAAATGTAATATATTGTAGGCCTACCATGATTATAAACCTCATCTTACCTGGGATAAGTTGATCCTTCCGAGCATCGTAGAGCATCCCAACGGTAAAAGGTCGACCCAGCGCAGCCACTTCCATCACCCCTGAAGCCATGTCTCCTACAGAAAGGAAAACATCCGATTGCACGAGTTTGATGATTACCATTCAGCATGCTGTGTTTCTCATTTCATATCAAGAACAGAAATAAAAAAAATGAAGCATGTTCAAGATGAGCGAGGTCTTTACTGAACCAGCCTTCAGAGTCTGGGATATAACGCAGTCTGGTGCAGTCCAACCCGGTTACCCTGATTTTAATATTGTTATATTAAGTCACACTTACTTTCTTTCTTCCCTGTTAGTGCTGGCCTTGAAGAGTCGTGTTGCCCAGACGTCTCAGCTTCAGCTGGAGCTTTGTTCAACTTCAGGCCGCCTATGTTACGGTCCTTAAATAACGCTGAGCTTCTTCCACTCCTCTTCCTCTTTTAATTTTCTAAGAACTTTAACATCTTAAACCAAATGAAGAAGAGCAAACTGCACACCAACAGAACATTCTTCCACATCACATGTTTTACGGGATTTGTTTTTGCTGAGCAGGGAAATTTCTAAGAATATTCTGGTTCCGCCTCAAGATTCTCTGAATCTGTATGAAGTTATCTCCTGATGATGGAATTATCAAAGGGACATTTTTCTAAAATTGCTCCACAGTTTTCTGCAGATTTCTAAGCCAGTCTTTATTTGTGAGACTCTGCCTCTCTAAGGTGACCTCTCTTTTTGACCTAACGTCAAAGCTAACAATGAGCTACATACTGTAGAAGGAAACCACCTTCAGACTCTGTCAGGGGTGACGGTGCAGAGATAGAGTTCAGGCAAAGAGGGAAGTACAGAAAGATCAAGCGCAGCAGAGGGAGTAGGGAAGTGCAAGGTAGTTGCAACACGTTCCTCCGGTGCTTTTCCAGCTTTTTGTTGACCCCAAGTTCATTGCCCCTTGCTGTGCACGTTTTTACATTACATTGCATTACATTACGGTCATTCTGCAGACGCTTTTATCCAAAGCGATTTACAATAAGTAACTAACTCAGTGGCACTGGCCATCTAGAGGACGCGTGGTGTATTTCAGCACGCGTGCTCAAGCATTATACAGCGCGTCCCGTAAGGGGCGCTTTTTACGGGTGTCCTTATACCACGCGTGATATAAGAAAACAGAACGCGATCGTTAAGATATATAGCGCGTGCTCTCGACGTGTGGATATGGCAGCTTGGTACAGAACGGCAGTTAGGCTCCTCTGAGTTTCATGGGGGAACAGAATTGAGGTCGGAAAGGACAGGAGCTCTGCTGCATTACTACAGCACATGAAGCTGAAAGCTCTTCGCTTTCTTTTGTTTTACACGCATAGGCGTCGATTACGGGGGGACGGTGGGGACATGTCCTCCCCACTATTTATGATTTGAATTTTGTCCCCACGACTTTTAAAAATGTGCTCTGATGCGACCGAAAAAAAATCCCCACATTCTCAACCGAAATCGTCGAGTCTAAATCATGCGATAGCCGAGCACGAACATGTGAAAACCCCAATTTGGTATTTAGTCGTTTGATTTGCCGACTGTGAGCCACTGTAGAAACATGAAGTTGTAAAATGACAGCGGAGTCGGTGCATTCCAATGACGTCACACCAGAGGTCCGTTTCACGAAGCAGGTTTAGTGAAAACTCTGAGTTTATTAACCCTGAAATGAGGGAAACTTTTATTCAAGAAACCTTGAGTTTCTCTCTGTCTCCGCCCTCTTTCAGCCATTTGATTTCCTCATTCATTCAGTCAGCAGAGCGAGTTCTTCTACTTCTAGAAGTCCATCAGGCACAGCAGGAAGCGACTGTTTCCATCAACATGTCCTTCTGACAACGATCCCGTGGATGAAGGTGCAGCATTACTGCGCAGAGAAATAAATATTCATCAGGAGATGGTTATCATAGATGTTTTTGCATTTACAGACAATTATCTTTTTGAGCGGCACCATCAGAATGTGTTGGGACAAAAGAAAAAAAAGACATAAAAGACAAATAAATATTTGTATGAATAGGCTTAAAAAAAATTATATAGGCCTATTATATTTTATAAAGGCACTCGTTTCTTGGGGGTGGACTCCCCCAGGGATTCCCTCAGCCACTGGCCTCCCGTTAGAGGTGGCGGTGCTGGGCACCACCCGTTTTACAGGCATCTGCCTTCTTTCTGTTGGCTCAGTAGAAATCTGTGTTAAATAGGCTTAATTATTTAACAGAACATGATATAGATGAGAAGACATTTATGTGTGTGAAAACAGCATTATGTTGGGGATACAATAACTGCACAGTCAAATATCCACTTAATATTTATTTTACAGTGTAAAACATGATCAGAATGAGGTACCTCCATGCCGAGGTCTCACCTGTTTGAACAATGTTTTTATATTTCATCTTAAGGCTGATTCTTAAGGCTCTAGCATGGTTGCTGCGTCTGCTCGCGCGAGCGGTGTTGATGACGTCACGAGTTCGTGCCCGCCATAGGACCCTATATAGTGGCGCAAGTCGATGCGCCAGTCGTTGCAGTTTTCTCCGTCACAGAGGTGGCGCTGCTACCTGACGGTTACCTCTACTCTACAACCACGAAAGTGGAGAAGAAAACAATGCCGCTGTCAAGAGCAGGAACACTGTAATTAATGATGCTGCTGCAGTTTTCGGATCATTTTAATTTTTTAATTCAGTTAATGGAGGTGAAGGTTTGAAGCCCCCGGCATCATCAGAGTCTCTGCCCTCTTCTTTGCCTTCACCTATCTGTCCCGTAGCTTCTTCCACACATTCTTACAGAACTCTCCCTCTTTCCCCAAAGTTCTGCCCATCTCTGTGCACCAGTTTGGGGAGTTTACGTGCTCCCTGTGCTGTTTCACTGCAGTTTCGTACAGCTGCTGTACAAACGCACCTCCTCACTGAGCCGGTCTCACATCGGTCCATCCGGTTCGTTGTTCTCGGCGCCGCCAAGTTACAAAAATCGACTGGTGCACGACACCGCGCTGCGCCGTCTTTTCAAGGGAAGCGCCAGGCCTGAAACGTCATTTTGACGTCACGGTCCACCACCGCCGTGACAGACGCGGCAACCATGCTACCGCCTTTACTCGGCGCGACCTCGCTCATACTAGCTGGTCGCAAATGGCGCAAACGGTCACGTGTCCCAAAATTCCGCCACGCCCCCCTTCGCAAGCTAGAAAATCCTCGCGCGGCGCGAGGGCGCGCACACAACTTTTTTTCTGACTTCACGCGCGCTCCACCGGAAACAGCTGACCAAGAAAAAGAAAAAATGAACACTGCAGAGACCACGGTGACCGAGAGGATGCGCCTCTACAAACATCTGTACGACACGTCTATGAAGTTACACTGGGACAACGTTTGACAAAGTTCGTCTTGTTGCAAAGGACGAACATTCCACCTTCTCTTCTGTTTTTGCCGCAGCCGCTTAGCTCTGAGATACATATACAGTTCTACACCCAGAGTAAATTCATTCCGCATAGATGTGCCAGCCTCTGCTGACGTGACACCACACGTGGCATTGTGTATGCTTTCTTCCTATGCTTTTCAGCTTGTTTCCTCAACAGTGACGCTCGCTGGTCTGGAGAGAACTGCAAATGTGACGCATACTCGGCGCAAACTGCGCTTATGAGCTGAAGGAACTGTGAAGGGGCTGGCGCTTTCGATGACGTCATTAATGGTTCTCGAGCCAGAACAGTTGCGCGTTTGCGCCGAGTATGAATCAGCCTTTGAACTGCTGCAGTGCGCTTCTCCCCTGCGGGATTGCAACTAAATGAAATAAATGAATGGGCTACCATTCAAGCAGTTTCCCTGTAATATTATTGTGATTGCAAAGGACTACATTTAAACTTACACTTTTGCTGCTGCAGCGGTGTTGCACTTATTTCTAAAAACGTATTGAAACTCGCCGTATGAGCGCATTGAGATTTCCAATTCGAGGTTGGTGAAAAACGTAGCCCCTCCTCTTCCCCGTTGCCATGGTGACTCGTCGAATCGGGGCTCCATTGATGCTGGCTTTTTAAAGTTGTGGTGCACGCGCTAAACTCAAGGTCCTACTCAGAGTTGATTAAACTCACTCAAATCAGCGTTTCTGGAACCGAAAACTCAGAATTTTCTATCTCAGAGTAGATCAACTCAGAGATCAGGAACAGACTCAGAGTTTGTTGAACCTGCTTTGTGAAACGGACCCCCAGGTGAACCGCTTTCCCGGTGAAACTCATTTAGAGCTACTTCTACACAAACAAAAATGCAGCATTTCTTCACAACTTCGCTGGTGGTTCTTCCAAGGATAACTTTTGAGGATATACACAGGATCGTGGAGTCACACTCACCAACACCACAGTCCAGGCTGAGGAAAGGGTACAAGTTATTTGTGGAGGAGTATATACACAGTTATCAAGGTAAATTGTCTAACGTTTTATTTTTATCAGTAGGCTACTCAATAGCCTTCCACATTCATGTTTTGTAATGATAAGCAAACCATATACGATCCATAGAAATCATCTGAAATATTGTCTGTGTGTGAAATGTGTGTTAAATATTTGTCATGTGTAGACTATAATATTATGAATATAATTTGCCATGGTGGCTATGAAGTCTCCGTGTGCAGCGTTAGCATTTTAGTATTAGGTTAGCCGAGGAAACGTTAAGCTAGTTATTTGCTTGTTTTTTTTTTAGCAACTCCTGAAAATAACATTCTGTATATGCTCAGTGTCAAATGTAGTTGATGGAAAGGTGGTAGTGAGAGGCTCGATGAGGAGGAATGAGGAGCCCCACAGACTACAGGTTTCTGCTCAGTTACAGGGCCCGTTGGCCGAAGTCTGTGTTTGTTTTGATAGTCTGTCCGGACTAACAACTGCAGTTGCACTTTTCCCCTTTTTTCTGTTGTTCAGATCATTTTCACTGTTCTTTCTTACAAACAGTACAGTAGCGTAATTAATTAACAGTAATTAATTCATGAATAAATACATCATTTGGAATCATATCATAATGATATGGAAACATGAAATTAAAGGATATATTTTATAAACTCTGTATGCGTTCATCAAAAAAAGGGCAGCTTATTAAACATGACGCTGGAATAGATCTAGAATGCGTTACTTTTTAATGTGCTGGATGGTGGGTGGTCCGTGGGGGGCATAGAATGCATTACGTTTTTTGTCCCCACCACTTCTAAAACCAAACTGACGCCCTTGGCAACACCGTCTGTCTGTTACTGAGGAGGGACGAATGTTTCCAGTCTGACGTCCAGTTTGCCTGTTTTCTACTGAACAGGTGATGTAAAATCTGTTGTTTTCATTAAGAAAAATACCAGATTTATGCACCAAAACTTTCATGTTTTATTTGGTCTGTTGTGATTGACACTGAGCTGGATGATAGTTCCACCATTTTTATTAATGTTATTTTAGTTATTGCTCTTTACTAGGGCCAATCCAAAAATGAATCCAAAAGTAGTGTATAGCTTTTAGCATTTAGCTTTATTTTAAATGTGCTGCCATATGAATGAAAGTGCCATAACATTTGTTGTGCAAACACACTTTTAACATCAGCATCTTTCTGTAGTTTTTATGTAGAAGCCTCGCTCCACTGTCTGTTTCCTTGAATGACTTGCTGCTATCAGTTGTGTGTTTTGCCTTTAAGTGATATTTTAGACTGGAACTACTACGCTGAGAAGACAATTCAACTCGGCTGTAAATGCAGGAGTTTTTTTTTAAATTTATTTTGAAATACGTGCTTTTATGTTGAAACCAGTAAAACAGGAAGTAGCGTCGGTTAGCTCTGTTAGCTTCACACCTGTAGCGGTGATGTTAGCTGCTAGTTTATCTTTATTTTATTCCTCCATGCTTGGTGGTGTTTGCTGTAACTGTGTGAATGTGATGCAGAGGAGAAGTGGAAGTTAAAGAATCCTAGTTCTGACCCTGGAGATTGACTCTGCCGTTGGTTGAGAAGCAGCTAAAGTGGCCAGTAGTACTTTGATTATTTATTTAGCGACGATGCTAACAATGCTATTTCTTTAATGATTACAACAACTAATGTCGTCTTTTACTTTGTTTACTCGAACAAAGTACAAACAAACTCGAACAAACTTCCGTCTGGAGTAAAAGTTCCGTTCCCTTCTCCATGTTTGGTGGATCCGCCGATTACTTTCTTTTCCTGTTCCACAGCAGACAGCAGCAGACTTTTACAGAATAAAAGCCTGTGAGCAACAGACTTTTACAAAATAAAAGCCTGTGAGCAACAGACTTTTACAAAATAAAAGCCTGTGAGCAACACAGCATTTGTTTTCACGCTGACTGTTAAACATCTGCTGTCTCAGAGGTTTAAAAAACAAACTAAATGTTCTGGGAACGTTTGATGAAGCACCTCCAAAGCTTGGATGCCTACAGAGAGCATTAGTCAAATGTTCCCTGAGACGTCCCAAAGGTTCCTCAGCGTTTCCTGGCGGTCAGCAGAGGATTTAACAACGTGACCTTCAGGGAAGCTGCTGGATTTTCAGGGCGGTATCTGTCCGTTGATGAGTTCTGGTTCCGGGTTTGTGCTGCGGGGCAGCGCTTCATGGCGTGAGTCCACAACCGGCAACAAAAGGAGCTGCTGACCTTCGTCCCGTTTTCACGCTCACATCATCTGACGTCTTGTTGAATGAGAGGATGTTACAGAAGCAAACTTCTGCTGGATATTAAGTGTTATTCGTGTGTGATTTCAGTCTCAGCCAGCTGCGGGAGAGAACCGGCGAATGCGCCCTGATGTCTGGAGAAAGGTGCTCTGAGAGGAGGAACCTCCCACCCGAGGACCCCGGCAGGCTCGACTCGGTCACGTCAGAGCTGGTGCCAACAGCCGGTAAGTGGCACAAAAGGTTAACTCATCCTGCACCTCATGGTGAGATGGTGTAAAAACAATGAAACAGAAACTTCCTTCATGCTCTGACCGCTCGTGTCTAGGGCTGCAGCGATACACTAATCATACGATACGATACACGATATTCAGCCAACAATTCGATACGATACACGATATTCAGCCAACGATACGATTCGATACGATACACGATATTCAGCCAACGATACGATACACGATATTCAGCCAACGATACGATTCGATATGATACACGATATTCAGCCAACGATACGATACACGATATTCAGCCAACATTTACATCATTTTCTGGGGGAAAAAGGGACAGTGTGATTTGACATGAATCGTCTCTGATTGGACCGGTGGTCCGACCTTTGAACCGGAAGAACAACACCGCCAGACAAACAGAAACAAACGAACATGTCACAAACGTGAGAGCTGTGCACTTTATAACATTAAGTACTTTTTTTTTAATGAACTAATTTATCACTGTTTTGTGTAATGTGACCCCCTGGCATTGTATTGTACAGTCCCTGACAAAAGTCTTGTCACTTATCCATTTTGTAGAAACAACAGCTTATAACCTGACTTTTAATTAATCCATTGGTTTTAGAAATGGCTCATATGAAAGCTAAAACCCTCCCAAATAATGTTTAATATACTAAAATAAATTTACTTCACTGAAGAAAGATTGATCATTTAATGAACACAGAAAGGTCAGATTTTGACAAGACAAAAGTTTTGTCGCCTACAGATAGTAATGTGAAAATTGAACAAATAATTTACTTCAAATACAAAAATATGTTGCATAACATCAGTGAATTAAGTAGTGGTGCTGTGAGATCCATATTCAATATCTTGTATGACTTCTATGAGCTTGAAGGACTGCGTCCATGCGGTTCGACAAGGATTCATACAATTTATTGATGAAGTCATCAGGAATAGCAAAGAATGCAGTCTTACATGCTTCTTCTTTCATTCTACCCCAGACATGCTCAATAATGTTCATGTCTGGTGACTGGGCTAGCCAGTCTTGGAGCACCTTGATCTTCTTCGCCTTGAGGAACTTTGATGTAGAGATGGAAGTATGCGATGGAGCACCATCCTGCTGCAAAATTTGACCCCTTTTATGGTTGGGAATGTAAGAGGTAGCTAGTACTTCTTGATATTTTAGGCTATTGATGTTGCCTTCCACCCTGCAAATCTCTCGCACACCCCCATACTGGATGTAACCCCAGACCATGATTTTTCCGCCACCAAACTTAACTGTTTTCTGGGTGAATCTTGGATCCATGCGGGCACCAGTAGGTCTCCTGCAATATTTGCGGCGGCTGTGATGTAATTCAACCGAAGATTCATCTGAGAAATCCACCTTCTGCCACTTTTCCAGCGTCCATCCGTTTTTTTAATTGCCTTTTGTTTAGTGCTGGTTTCTGGACACTGACTCGACCATGGAGGCCATTTCGAGACAGAATTCTACAAACTGTTCTGGTTGACACTGGGACTTGAGGTGACCAGGCCTGGTGGAGCTCTGCTGCAGTGGAAAAGGGGCTGGCCTTGGATTTTTGAACCAACAAACGGTCCTCCCGAGCAGTTGTCTTGCGGGGTCTGCCGGACCTGGACTTGTCAAAAACATCTCCAGTCTTTTCAAATCTTTTTCTTATTCTTTGTACTTGACGCTGAGACACATTGAAGGTGTCAGCCACCTCAGCAGTGGATCTGGTCTTCAGCCTCTTGATAATCAACGCTTTGGTCTCAGGGTGAATCTTAGGCATGTTGTCAGAGGTCAAGTTGCAGTTGATGTGAAGGTCTGGTGTGCTGGGGTTCTTTTTATACACACCCACTAATTGATTCATCAATTATTGATCACAGGTGTGGCTGTAATATAGGATTGGGGACATCATATGACAAGGTGACAAGACTTTTGTCTTTGCAAAAACTGACTCAGTGCCTTTACCAAGCTGTAAACGTTAGAATGCTTTTCAGCAGTTTCATTTGGCTCCAAAACATTATTTCAAAAGCTGTTGGGATTGAAATTAGCCATTTTTTGTAAAAAAAAAATTGATTAGACATATATTTGAGGGGCACTTAAGGTCAACTTGTACCTAAGCGACAAGACTTTTCTCAGGGACCGTATTACCTTAATGTTCTGTGTTTTCACTCATTGTAACGTCTGACTTTTCAATAAAGTTTGCTTTGAAAAAAAATATTTTTAAAAATCGATACTTTATCGGGAAACGAAATATCGACATATATCGCAGTATCGATAAAATTGCTCAGCCCTAGTCGTGTCATCCATGGTCTCACCTCTGTGGGCTGGTGGAAGGCGTCCCACGGTTTGCATATTCTGACTTCAGTCTTTACGTTGTTGCTGATGTTCGTGTGTTTTCCACTGATCCCTGCAGACATCCAGGAGGAGGAGCTTCACGGGCAGGAGGAGGAGCTTCATGTAATGGAGGAGGAGGAGGAGGAGGAGGAAGAGGAGGAGCTTCATGTAAAGGAGGAGGAGGAGGAGCTTCACAGGCAGGAAGAGCTTCACGTAAAGGAGGAGGAGCTTCACAGGCAGGAGGAGCTTCACGTAAAGGAGGAGGAGGGGGAGCTTCACAGGCAGGAGGAGCTTCATGTAAAGGAGGAGGAGCTTCACGTAAAGGAGGAGAAGCTTCATGTAATGGAGGAGGAGGAGGAGCTTCACAGGCAGGAGGAGCTTCACGTAAAGGAGGAGGAGCTTCATGTAATGGAGGAGGAGGAGGAGCTTCACAGGCAGGAGGAGCTTCACGTAAAGGAGGAGGAGGAGGAGCTTCACGGGCAGGAGGAGGAGCTTCATATTTACAAACTGAAGAGTGGTTAAAAGGGTGGGAAACTAAAAAGTATTGTACTTTTCCTTTTTCTGTCCTAAATTGTCTTTGTTTCCTAAACTGTTTTCCCATGTGTCTCGGTACCTAACTTACTGCACTTACTCTAGCACTAGTTATGCTCTTAGCTGTTTGGTTTTGGAAGGAAATGCACTTATGATTTCTTGTGACCTGAAGTTCTTTTGCCTACCGATGTGGAACACACTTATTGTAAATCGCTTTGGATAAAAGCGTCTGCAGAATGACCGTAATGTAATGCAATGTAATGTAAAAACGTGCACAGCAAGGGGCAATGAACTTGGGGTCAACAAAATGCTGGAAAAGCACCGGAGGAACGTGTTGCAACTACCTTTCACTTCCCTACTCCCTCTGCTGCGCTTGATCTTTCTGTACTTCCCTCTTTGCCTGAACTCTATCTCTGCACTGTCACCCCTGACAGAGTCTGAAGGTGGTTTCCTTCTACAGTATGTAGCTCATTGTTAGCTTTGACGTTAGGTCAAAAAGAGAGGTCACCTTAGAGAGGCAGAGTCTCACAAATAAAGACTGGCTTAGAAATCTGCAGAAAACTGTGGAGCAATTTTAGAAAAATGTCCCTTTGATAATTCCATCATCAGCAGATAACTTCATACAGATTCAGAGAATCTTGAGGCGGAACCAGAATATTCTTAGAAATTCCCCTGCTCAGCAAAAACAAATCCCGTAAAACATGTGATGTGGAAGAATGTTCTGTTGGTGTGCAGTTTGCTCTTCTTCATTTGGTTTAAGATGTTAAAGTTCTTAGAAAATTAAAAGAGGAAGAGGAGTGGAAGAAGCTCGGGGTTATTTAAGGACCGTAACATAAGCGGGCTGAAGTTGAACAAAGCTCCAGCTGAAGCTGAGACGTCTGGGCAACACGACTCTTCAAGGCCAGCACTAACAGGGAAGAAAGAAAGTAAGTGTGACTTAATATAACAATATTAAAATCAGGGTAACCGGGTTGGACTGCACCAGACTGCGTTATATCCCAGACTCTGAAGGCTGGTTCAGTAAAGACCTCGCTCATCTTGAACATGCTTCATTTTTTTTTTATTTCTGTTCTTAATATGAAATGAGAAACACCGCATGCTGAATGGTAATCATCAAACTCGTGCAATCAGATGTTTTCCTTTCTGTAGGAGACATGGCTTCAGGGATGATGGAAGTGGCTGCGCTGGGTCGACCTTTTACCATTGGGATGCTCTCCGATGCTCAGAAGGAACAACTTATCCCAGGTAAGATGAGGTTTATAATCATGGTAGGCCTACAATATATTACATTTACTCCTACAAGACACATTCCTCTTTCCTTGCCAAAGTCAGACACGTCACCAGACACTTTTTACCGGGGCACGTGCCCCTGCAAACATGCGTTGCGCCCCTGTAAAAATTCCCAAATACATCCTTCAAACTGCGCTACGACTGATGTGCCAAGGAAGGATAACATAGGCACGATTTTTCCTATTTCAACCATGTAACCTACTCTCTGCACAGGTCTACCAAAGAGTGAAGTGAGGAGGTTGTATTAGCAGACATTGGGTGCGTCTTTACCAGGGACGTTGCTGGGCATACAGCTGTACAGGGGCCCAGGCCCCCAGCCAGAACACCACCACCAACAGTGCCTTACTGTATACAGAAAATGTGCCATTACTGGATGTATAAGAACATTTATTCAAATTTGAACAAACCTCAACAGGTTTAACAAAGCTATAGGCTGTCGAGGCAAATAAAAACCCTTTTGAGTTCAACCATTTAGCTTTTCAATTCCCTGTCCTCCTCCAATTCTGTTACAGCAGCATGAAAAAACAACATGATTTACACTCTGCATGCATTCCAGCTTCTATAACCTTTTCAGTCTTTAAAAATATCACAAGGAAGTTTTCCTGTTTCAATTTCCTATTGCCTAAGATAGTTTAGTAAATAGGCTTTAATAGGCAGAATAGGATATTGTCTCGTGCTTTTCATCTGCCGTGGAACCAGACGCTGTTTAAGCCTAAATGCAAACATTATGGCGTAGAAAATTACAGTGGCCTGTAGGTGGGCATGGGCGTCGACACAACAGAGAAAACAAATCTCTCACTTCCCTCCATTTCATTCTCAGTTCTCCTTGCTGCTTCTGACTCTCCTCTGTAAGAATTTCCTGATGTCCATGACCACGATGATGGTCATGCGAATACAACCTCTTCACTTCCCTCTTTGGTAGGCCTGTGCAGCATCGGCTAAAGTAGGCTACGTGGTTGAAATGGGGAAAATCGTGCCTATGTTATCCTTCCTTGGCACATCAGTCGTAGCGTAGTCTGAAGGATGTATTTGTTTTTTTTTACTGGGGCACAACGCATGTTTGCAGGGGCACGTGCCCCGGTAAAAAGTGTCTGGTGACATGAGTTGGAAGGCAAGATCCTGCGGCCCTCAAGTCTTTTATCAGCAGATAGCAGCCCACACATTGTGCCAATCGAAGCGTAGTAGAATATATGAACCATTACACACTGATGGATTGCCGTCATCGTGTTCATGGACATAAGAAAATCCTCACAGAGTCAGAAGCAGCAAGTAGTACTGAGAATGAAGTGGAGGGAGGTGAGAGATTTGTTTTCTGTTGTGTCGACGCCCACCTATAGGCCTGTAATGTCTTAACAAAATGCACAATGTTTGCATTTCGCGCCGATATCCTATTCTGCCTTTTATACCCAATTTACTAAACTATCTTTATGGGGGAAATTTTGTGTCAAAAAAATTTATATAAATATGAACGAAATTATAAATGTATATATAACTAATATAAATATAAAAATGTGATCGAGATATATGTGAGTAAAATGAATATAAATATGAACGAATTTATAAATGTATATATAATTAATATTAATAAAAAAATGTGACACACAAATAAATGTATATATGTATATAACTATACATACAGTTGTAAATATATTTTCGAGATTTTAAAATAAATATGCTTGACTTTGTGTGTGCAGTCTGGCAGTCTGCATTTGTGGATCCATTTTTTGCTCTCGTGTCCATGGCGTAATTTTGACACACTCCTACTGTGCTGCACGATGCACAAACAAATGCATGCCGATTTGAATGTGAACAGCGGCACAGCCCACTATTCACGGAGTCTCCACCAGATGGCAGTGTGCAAGGCACAGGGCAATGGTAGTGCCAAGCAGTCCAAGACGGAGGCTTTGGACGATCAATATGGAGTCGACAAGTGGAAAAACTGGATGGGTATGACTAGTAGTTCAATCATTTATAACTTTTCCTAAATCCCTTTGGCTAGGCAGAATAAAAGGTAAAATGTAATGTAATGTATACCCCGCGATTTTTTTTCTCATGCTTTGAAACCTGCAGCTTATAACATAGTGCAGCTGATGTTCATTGTGTTATATTTGTTATCTAAATGTTCAGAACATATGATCAATGACGCTAGTCATAGCAGCTCCGCTAGCATCAATAGCTATTCTGTTGTCAGAATGCTTTCTCCCACTGACCTAGAACCTGAATCGGAATCTATCAAATATTCTATCTACTCTTATTCTATCTACGTCAATGCTAGCTCCAGACCAGTCTTAATGAAGAATACCCTGGACTAATAAGTTTAATACATTTTACCTTTCATTCTGCCTAGCAAAAGGGATTTAGGAAAAGTGCACACTGCCATCTGGTGGAGACTCCGTGAATAGTGGGCTGTGCCGCTGTTCACATTCAAATCGGCATGCATTTGTTTGTGCATCGTGCAGCACAGTAGGAGTGTGTCAAAATTACGCCATGGACACGAGAGCAAAAAATGGATCCACAAATGCAGACTGCCAGACTGCACACACAAAGTCAAGCATATTTATTTTAAAATCTCGAAAATATATTTACAAATGTATGTATATTTATATACATATATACATTTATTTGTGTGTCACATTTTTATATTTATATTAATTATATATACATTTATAAATTCGTTCATATTTATATTCATTTTTACTCACATATATCTCGATCACATTTTTATATTTATATTAATTATATATACATTTATAAATTTGTTCATATTTATATTAATTTTTTTGACACAGAATTTCCCCCATATATCTTAGGCATTAGGAAATTGAAACAGGAAAACTTCCTTGTGATATTTTTAAAGGCTGAAAAGGTTATAGAAGCTGGAATGCATGCAGAGAGTAAATTGTGTTGTTTTTTCATGCTGCTGTAACAGAATGAGGAGCAGAGTGTTGGAGGAGGAGGAGGAGGAATTCAAAACCTCAAACCTCAAAAGGGTTTTTACTTGCTTAGATAGCCTAAAGCTCTGTTAAACCTGTTGAGGTTCATGCAAGTTTGAATAAATGTTCTCATACATCCAGAACAGGCTCATTTTCTGCATGCAGTAAGGCAGTGTTGGTGTTCCAGCTGTCATTTTTGCGCCGACCAAAGAGACATTAGATTTATTTGATAAATTTTTGATGACATGTAAAATCTTCTGCTGAGATCCTGTGAATGCAGAAGTGTGAGTTGCAGGAAAGCACCAGAATCTGCTGATGGCTCCTGAAGTTAGCAGCTGGTTCAATCAAAGAAGCAGGTTCATGACACTGAATGACTGAACATGCCCGTATAATTCCACAAAGTGACCCGTCACACGTTTTCTACAAAACTCTGCTGCAAGTGTTGTGGAAGTGGGTTCACTGAGGTTTGACTGATGCAAAGTCATGTTAGGATACAGTTACAGAACTGCAGCAAGTCAAATTAACAACAGTTCATGTTTCACTTAATTTAAAATGACATTTTATTCACAGTAAATCATAAAAACAGAATGCAATGACTTGCATAGGTCCCACCTGGCTGTTTAGTAGGCCTCAGGGTCCTCTTAGTTGAAGACAGATGATCAGGGGGCGGCAACGACGAGGATCTGAGAAAGACTGAGCTGAACACAGGAGTATATGTACTGGGTCAAACTAAAGAGGAAGTGGTTACAGCTGGAGACTCTGTGGAAGTGTAGCTGATAAGCAAAACAGTAGAACTGGGAATAACAGGGAGTATAGTATAGGTTCAAGCAAAACACCAACGAAGAACATAGAACAGAGAGCAACCAAAGAAACAACCGGCCAAGCACACAGACGAGTAAAACAAAGAACTAAGAACTAATTCAACCATAGAAAAGATCAGAAACGTAAAACACCAAAAACACAGAGTAACTATCAACAAAAAGACAAATGCAAAAGAATAAATTGTAAATTTAAACCAGTGGCTCAAAACACCAAGAATCCAAACAAGAAAGCAGAATAGCTTAGCTCTAAGAGCGCTTCCTGCTCGGACTGAATGTATCCTCAAACTATGTGCACCACAAAACTTTGTAAAAGAAGGTCATGAAGAAGGTAAATCAACACTATTTTACCGTTATGGCTCAGAGCTCTCGTTCGTTAACAACCGGCAGTTAAGCACAGTTTCAGTTTTTAATCCACCCACATTTCTGCAAACACACTGAATGTTCAGTGCAGTGAGTGCATAAAAGTTTAATAGAAAACACTGAGATTAAATGGGTACAACAATGTTTTTTGAGGCTGTGTTGTCTTCCTTTTAACAAATGAGTTGATATGCTGTTTTAAAGGTGTCACATTGTGGGATGAGAAAACTCTACAAGAGAAGATTGTACAGACCAATCAGCACAGCAGTCAGTTTGAAATCGCTACATCTGACTCCTTTGAAGAGAAGTCCTCTCTGCTGGATGTTGATGCCTCCCTGAAAGCCAGTTTTCTATGTGGACTGATTGAAGTTGAAGGATCTGCAAAGTATCTGAAAGATATGAAGAAATCCCACAACCACAGTCGAGTGACGTGTCAATACAAAGCTTCCACCGTATTCAAACAGCTGATTCCTCTTGAAACAAAGAGCACCCAGGAAGTAAAAGATGCTGTGAAGAGTTCGGCCACACACGTAGTCACTGGCATCCTTTATGGGGCAAATGCCTTTTTTGTGTTTGACAGTGAGAAGGTAGAAGCTGGCGATGTTCAGAAGATCGAGGGCAGCATGCAAGCTGTGATAAAGAAGATCCCCTCATTTAATGTTGACGGTAAAGTTGACATCAAGCTGAGTGATGAGGAAAAAGCTCTGACTAACAAATTCACCTGCAAGTTCTACGGAGACTTCATCCTCCAAAGCAACCCTGCAACATTTGAAGATGCAGTGAAGACATACACACAACTTCCAAAACTCCTGGGAGAAAACGGAGAAAATGGTGTTCCACTGAAGGTCTGGATGATGCCCCTGAAGCATTTAGATCCATCAGCTGCTGGTGTGGAGCTTGGGATCAGCTCTGGGCTTGGAAGAAAGGCCCAAGATGTTCTGGAAGATTTTCAGAATCTGAAAATGAGATGTAATGATTGCCTGGAGCACAACAACAATTTCCCAAAGATTCGTGACAAGCTGACCAGTTTCCAGAAACTGTGTAATATTTACACAGCTGCAGTCCTAGAGAGGATGAAGAAGAATCTTCCGTTGATGAGGGCCGGCAAGCAAGACGAGAAGGTGTTGGAATCCTTCTTTGATAACAGAGAGAAGACTCCGTTCAATCCTGAGGAACTGAAGAAGTGGATGAATGACATGGAGAGAGAAGTTAACGTCGTCAGGTCCTGTGTAGACATGATGGAGGGAGCAAAGATAGTCCAAAACCAGTCAGAGTTGGACAGAGAGGTTCTAAATCCTGAGGCAGATGATGTTCTTTGCTTTGTTTTCACCTCTCTGGAAACTACTGACCCTTATCTTCAGAAAATGTCCGACTGCCTGGATTCAGTGGACTTAAAAGGTGCTGAGGATCTCAGTCTATCCACCCAGGACGCCTGGTACTTCTCAGGAGAAGTGATAACAACAATGAGAGAAAAAGCCAGACAGTTTGGTCACGTTGCCAGAGTTCTGAAGAGCAACAGCAGATACAGAGTCCTCATAGCAGCCGTTACCAATGAGAACCACAAAGAAGCAAGCATCTACCACTACAGGAATGCTGTCCTGCTCACTGAGGACTTCTCAAAGTCTGATATCTCTGAGGTGGAAAAAGTAGAAGACAGAATAGATCTGCTGTGGTGTAAGTCATTCTTAATTTTTCACTGTTCACACAAACCTGTTTCATAAATTTAGCTGCTCTCAGGGTCCAGTTAGGCTTTCCTTAGGAAGATTCTGTTCTTAAACTGTAAAAGCAGACTTTTCTTTTGAGCTACTTGGAGAAAAAAGTTGTGAACATATTTCTCAATAAGGGGCAACTATTCATTCTGCCTGGGCAGTAATTATGCCGAAGGCATTAGACACACATACTAATCTGTTGCCAGACTCTTATTATTCTCCTGTTTCCGCCCCAAAGTTCGGCGCGCTACTAGTCTAGCAGCGATGGTCCGACCGGCATAAAAAAGCACACCGCTGCGTATGCAACGACCTATATTGGTGTGCTATTATGTTTGGCTCTCATTAGTCGAAAGGTATTCCGGCAAAATGGGAAAAAGTGGGAAAATTGTGGATGGGAAAATGCATAGAAAAGCACTTAACGAGGGCATTTTGGCACTCAACTAGTGCCAAAATGCCCTATTTTTGTCCTCTTTCACACAGAGTCACAAAAAACGAGCCACACGTAGTAGCTGAATGAAAATTACACCACTGGCTTTGGCCGTCTCTTGGGGCGCTGACGGTTCAAGAATTATTCGGATACGACTTTTACTTTTCGAACAGCGACCGTTTGTTCGAGACAGTCGAGTGTAGTCAAAATTATAGTGCAAGTTTAAGAAGCCATAGTGAGCGTACATGTCAGTGACACAGACACCTGCTCCTGTTACCGGGGCAACGCCTTGTTAGCCTGCTCTGTTCTAAGACTGCTTATGAGGGCAGAGCCAAGATGGCTGCCCTGTTATAACAGCTTCATGTTATAAATCTGATCTGCTTTTCTCCTTTAAACTGATAGTGAGGGAAAGTTTGAAAATACCCACAATGCAATGGGAAAATGCATTGAAAAGCACTTAACGAGGGCACTTTGCAGCCCTCATAACTCAGCCATACGACATCACAGAGACCTTATTCAAAGTTCATATGTGACAGGAGACTCTCAACTTTAACTGAACTAAGGGCTTTGTTGATAGGGCGGGCAGTAGATTGGCACCCATCAAAAAGAATTCTTCTAGCGTCTCATTGCATCATCTTTTGGAGAGGCTGGTAACTTACTGAACCGTCTGCTGCTTTGGCTCCAAACATGCTCAAATGAACTTGAGTTGATGAATCTTTTTCTTTTCTGCTCAGAGGTAGATTGGAAGGTATGCTCCTGCCACCTTGTGTTGACTTGGCTTTTACTGAAACAATCAGTTTACATCTTGCTGATATAAACATGCAGAAATGATATGATTCAATTCTTTCACTTATGGCTGAATGAGTAGCTACCAGTTAGATGTATGAGTTAATGCAAAAGGCAGTGAATGGATTGTTAACTCTAGTAATGATCTGGTCCTGTTCTTTCCATCAGATGCCTGCGATCTCACCCTGGATCTTGACACAGCATACCCTGAACTCATTCTGTCTGATGGAAACAAGAAGGTGACGCATGGAGAGAAGCAGTCGTATCCCGACCTCCCTCAGAGGTTTGATCCACTCCCTCAGGTTCTTTGCAGAGAAGCACTGACTGGGCGCCATTACTGGGAGGTGGAGCTGAGCACTGAGGAAGATGCAGATACTGGTGTAGCTGTTTGCTACGGAGGATTATCAAGGATTAGAGATTTAAAGTTTAGTGGGATTGGGTGGACTGCCATGTCCTGGTCACTTGGTCACAAGTGGAATCCAAGCCCAACATTTTATGCAGAGCATGACGTAAATAATTTACAGACCAAATATATCCCTGCTTACCCTACTGGGTGTGTCAGACTGGGAGTGTATTTAGACCATGCTGCAGGCTCTCTGTCCTTCTACAAAGTGACAGGTGACAAACTGAGCCACATTCACACCTTCCATGATGAGTTCTCTGAGCCTGTTTACCCATGTTTCAAGGTCCTTTCAAAAAGTTATGCGTTTCTGTGCTTTTAAACATGGAGCCACCACACGATGCAGTTCAGAATGAGTTCAGCTGAAAAGAAAAATTATATTCTCAAGGAGTCACATTTGATCACATATAATCACATATGATCACATATAATCATATTTAGTCATATCTAATCACATTTGATCACATTTAAATTGATAAAAAAAACTCAGGAAATGTCTGGTATTAAAGAAGTTTTTGAGGATTTGCTGATTGAAAGTAATCAGATCTACAACATTTAGCCTGAATTAGTTTGTAACCCCAGAAAATATAACAACAGAACATTGAAAAGTTGTTCTTTAATTAGCTTTAATCAGTCAATTCTTTCTTTTAACTTCCCTCTCTTTTACGTTTGAACAGATCTTTGATTATTCACGGCCTCATTCATCTTTTTTTCATCATTACAGTTGAAAAATGTTTGATATTTTGTCTTTTCATAACTGTTTGTCTGTTGATTGATAACCTAATTAAATTCATATTTCAAATTTTGGGGTTGATTCATCTGCCCAATGATTGTTGGTCATAATCATAAAGTCACAAAGTTGACAGATTTTTTTGGGGATATTTTAAGGCTAATTAATCAAAAATCATGGAACATGTGTAATTTGAATGTTAATGATGATGATTATTGATTAAAGTTATGGCAAAGTCACACAATGTGTTTTTCTCTCATTGATTTTTCATAAGGCAACAGATATGTTCATATAACACTAACAAAATGATTATTTTTCTCAATTAAATGGGAAAATGTCCTCATCACAACTCTGACTGCAGCATTTTGGATCAGCCAACTACATTTTTTATTGTCTCCACACATCCGTCCTCTTGTGAATCTTTCAGTGGACAAAGAAAGCTTGAAACTGTTCCTTTGCTTTTGTAAAGTTATCTTTAACTTTATTCTCTTCTTTACAAACTTTTTCAACATTCCCAATTTTGTCAAAGACAAAGGTGTTTTTTTTCTTACAATCATCATTAAGATGAATTTTCCTGGGTTTTATAAGACAATGGCATTCGTCCGTTTCCCATCCTGGTTAATGTGCTGCTTTCTGAAGCCTCGGAAGGAAGCAGACGTCCCAGGCTGAGGAGCTCAGTGGCAAACAGCAGCACCGAGAGCAACGAGGGAGGCTTCATGGTCGTGTTTCTCTGATGAAACAACAGCTTAATGACTGAGTTAGCAGCATTTCTGGGTTCCTGTTCATCTCAGAGGGTCACAGGACAAAGTTATTCCAGTGCTGAAGTAGACTCGTACCAGTACAAGTACCAATACTACGACTACTTTCTCCTTGTATGGGTCAGTGTTGATAAGGTGCTGATCCTGCATCTGCTGAGCTGCCTGAGGTACATTGAACTTTTTCCCTGTGTGCTTGATACGACCGACAGCTGGCTCTGAGATCATAAAAAACCATTAAAGGATAAGAGCGTTTTTTTTACATTGGGCCCTAGATTTCACATTATAACATGATGTTCTACTCACCCCTGCTTGTTGTTGGTCATTTGGAGCTGTTCCGAAGATATTCGCGAGGCGTCTGGCTGCTCTCTTGAGATATTCGGCCATGAAACGGTTTCCTATGGGCAAGCTTATACAGGCACAAACTACGCTGTTTATAATTTATTAATTACTCTACACTAGCACTGATAACGTGGAGGTGCGTCGCTTACTTAAAAAAATCCGGGTTACTAATTTTGATTTTTTTTGTCGTAAAGTGGGTGTTACTGACGTCCTCGTCGTGCTACTGCCACAGACAGCCCACAGACCTGCTGCCTATTTATTCATTCGGCTAAAATTCAAAATTAGTAACCCGGACTTTTTTAAGTAAGCGACGCACCTCCACGTTATCAGTGCTAGTGTAGAGTAATTAATAAATTATAAACAGCATAGTTTGTGCCTGTATAAGCTTGCCCATAGGAAACCGTTTCATGGCCGAATATCTCAAGAGAGCAGCCAGACGCCTCGCGAATATCTTCGGAACAGCTCCAAATGTTCAACAACAAGCAGGGGTGAGTAGAACATCATGTTATAATGTGAAATCAAGGGCCCAATGTCAAAAAACTGGTCTTATCCTTTAACCGAGCACCGCTCTTAGTAACAGCTTCAAACAGATGTGGTCCACTGTGTTTGACTCCAACAGACAGCAGAGGAAGCACTGAAGCTCCTTTCCTGAGCATTTAGATAATCATGGCAGCCAGCTCAGCAGTTACAAGTCATTTTACTAAGTTAGGAACCCGCTTAAGGAGAGAAACATTTCAGTTTTACATCAATCGTGGAATCAGAACTAAGTCAAAATTGAAATTCTATTATCTGTTATTCTCTTTAAAAGTCACAGCCTATTTCAATTACTGAGAAAAAACGATTCTTTTTGGGTGTAACTGTGCTAATAATTATAAATAAATGAGAAGAATAAAGAATATTTGATGAATTGAATCTGAACCTGCTGCTGACCTGTATGTTTGGTGCGTTCTGCCCAAAACGTGCACAGCAAGGTGCACGTTGAAGCATTCAAATTAGACTTTCAAAGGCTGCTGAGGCAAATCTGCGCTGAAAGAGTCCCCAGGTGTTGAATTAGTGAGTACCCAGTATAAAAGAGGAAATTGTTCTCATTTACTGTTAAATGAAAAGCAAACAGATTGTTAAAAAGTTTCGGACTGATTGAGCAGCAGCGCCCTCTGCAGGTTGAAACAGCTTACAGCACCTGGTATTCCCAGGCGGTCTCCCATTCAAGTACTAACCAGGACCGACCCTGTTTATCTGGCGTGTTCAGGGTGGTGTGACCGTGAGTGAAAGGCACTCTGACAAATATGTATTATATAGCTGCTGGAACCATATGTTTCTTCAAGTTGTCCACATTATTGGCTTGAGAGGCTGATGTTGATCCTGCACATTTTCCTCTCGGATGCGTTTGTTCTCTGCAGCTGAACATGGGACTCTCAGATAACCTCTTGTGTTCCCTGTGTGTAGTTCTGGGCTCGTCATCACACAGAGAGACAGAGGCTGCTCGATTAGATGAAATCATCATAAATTGCGTCTTTTTTAAACTGAAACATTAGATTTTAGAAGTGAGAACACAGAAATAGATGTTGTTTCTGCATCTATAAAAAGCTCATTTGTGATCCCTTCATAATCGAGTGTATAATGCATTCTGTGCTAATTATGAACTCCAAAAATAGACAGATTCATTTTCAATTCAATTCAGTTCATTTATATAGCGCCAAATAACAACAAATGTCATCTCAAGGCACTTAAATAATAAAGTCCGATTCAAGAAAAATTGGAGTTTGATTCATTGTAATCACAATTATTTTCAAAATAATCCAATTCATTCATATAGAGCCAATTCAAAAAAATTTCCTAGCTAAGGAAACCAACAGATCGCACCAAAACTTGTCTTCAGACCAATCTCCCGTCCTGAGTGTGCCATGAGAACCAGAACCAGGAAGGGTGGCCATCCGCCTCCACCAGCTGGGGTTTGAGAGGACAGAAAAGAAGGGACAACAAACACTGTAACACCATTCAAAGGATACCTGTTGGAACGGGGAAACACGAGTTAATGACCACAATAATGTCACATGTACAAAATATCATCTGAGAAATTAAACGGGGGAAAAAGAGAGTAAAGTGAGGAGAGGTGTGACAGATGAGACCCCCCAGTCTGGGCCTATAGCAGCTTAACTGTGGGATGTTTCAGGACCACCTGAGCCATCCCATAGTTAAGCTGCTATTATGATTATTATTATGATGATGAGGAACTTACTAGCCACATTGGCTGGTGATCAAAAAAGTTCATTTAGAGCCCCGATGCGCATATGTATATATATATATATATATATATATATACATATACGCACACATATATATGTAATTTTTCTGAAAGTACAAACCAAGTAATAAATCTTTCCCCACCAGAAACAAACCAAACCTTTTGTTGTTTGATCACAACTGAGAGCGCCTCTTTCTGTGCTTCTGCCGTTTTAAATCTTCTTTTAAAAGCGAGATCATGAGCAGTGGAAAATGCACAGAAACAGGTTTGGATCCTCTGAGAAGCAGGACTGTTAACGGGTGGATCAGCCTGTAAGGACAACGTGTGCTCAGTTGGCTTCCTGCTGGAGTTTTATTTCTGCCCGTTGGTGAATCACATGACGAACGATGTGGTGAAACATCACAATTAGGTTTTCAGAGAATAAGCAGGGAAATTTATTGATGTTAACATCATTAACACTGACATTAAAAATAGTGTTTACAACATCAGCTGCAGTGTAATCCATCTGTGGTTTTAATGAAATAAACAGGATGGAAACATTGAAGATAACAATGAAAAAAGTGTATGCGACAGTAAAGACGAGTCTTTATTTCAGCCACCAGGATGTCCCATATTTAGACTCTCTTGATGCCCCCACCATTGTGAAAGAAATGCACTGAAAGGCGGCGGTCACCACCACGCCAACGCGTGACAGAAACATTCAGGAATAATTAGCTCTTAGCTCCGCCCCCTCAACACCTGCAGCTTCCAGTTCAGCCGGAGCTCAGTAACACTGAATATCTGTCCTGATATGGTTCCATGCTGTCACCGTGTGGTTACTCCCCCCATGCACACGTGCATGCACCTTCAGGTTCTGGTGGTCCTTGTACCTTTTCCCACACACGCTGCAGCCGTACGGCTTCTCCCCGGAGTGCACCCTGCGGTGATTCTGCAGAATCGCCTGCTGGCTGAAGCTTTGGCCACATTCCTCGCAGCCGAACGGCCTCTCCCCCGTGTGGACCTTGACGTGCCGCTGCAGAGTCGAACGGTGTTTAAATCTTTTGGGGCACGTGCTGCAGCCGTGCGATTTCTCCCCCGTGTGGACCAACATGTGCGTCTTCAGAGCTCGCTAGCGTGTAAATCTTTTATCACAAAGAGTACAATCGAGCGGTTTGACGCCCATATGGAGCTTTATGTGAGACTTCAGGGTGATGTGCTGTTTGAATCGTTTCCCGCACACGTCACAGCTGAACGGCTGCTCGGCCATGTGGACTCTCATGTGTCTCTGCAGGCTGGTCAGGTGGGTAAATCTCTGGCCACAGACGAATCGCTTCTCTTCTGCCTCGGCTCTCGTCTTCGCATCTGAACTTTTTGCATCCACCAAACAGCTGGAAGAACCTTTTCCTCTTCACATTCACTGACTTCAGTCTCAGAGGAGTCTGAAGCTTCTCCATGTGGTAAATGGCCGCCTGGATCCAGGTTCTTGTCCAGGTTCTCCTCCTTTACATGAAGCTCCTCCTGCATGTGAAGCTCCTCCTCCTTTACATGAAGCTCCTCCTCCTTTACGTGAAGATCCTCCTCCTCCTTAACATGAAGCTCCTCCTGCATGTGAAACTCCTCCTCCTCCTTTACGTGAAGCTCCTCCTGCATGTGAAGCTCCTCCTCCTCCTTTTACATAAAGCTCCTCCTCCTGCCCGTGAAGCTCCTCCTCCTGCCCGTGAAGCTCCACCTCCTGGATGTCTGCAGGGAATCAGTGGAAAACACACAAACATCAGCAACAACGTAAAGACTGAAGTCAGAATATGCAAACCGTGGGATGCCTTCCACCAGCCCACGGAGGTGAGACCATGGATGACTCGACTAGAGCTGAGCAATTTTATCGATACTGCGATATATGTCGATATTTCGTTTCCCGATAAAGTATTGATTTTTAATTTTTTTTTAAAGCAAACTTTATTGAAAAGTCAGATGTAAAAATAAGTGAAAACACAGAACATTAAGGTGATACAATACAATGCCAGGGGGTCACATTATAGCATTTTTATGAACTAATTTATCACTGTTTTGTATAAAGTGCACAGCTCTCACGTTTGTGACATGTTCGTTTGTTTCTGTTTGTCTGGCGGTGTTCTTCCGGTTCAAAGGTCGGACCACAGGTCCCATCAGAGACGATTCATGTCAAATCACACTGTCCCTTCTCCCCCCAGAAAATTATGTAAATGTATCAAATTGTATCGTTGGCTGAATATTGTGTATCGTATCGAATCCCATTGAATCGTATCGAATCGCATTTTTGGCTGAATATCGTGTATCGTATCGCATTGAATCGTATCGAATCGTATCGTTGGCTGAATATCGTGTATTGTATTGAATCGTATCATTGGCTGAATACCATGTATTGTATCGAATCATTGGCTGAATATCGCGTATCGTATCGAATCGTTGGATGAATATCGTGTATTGTATCAAATCGTATCATTGGCTGAATATCGTGTATCGCATTGAATTGTTGGCTGAATATCGTGTATCGTATCGAATCCTATCGTTGGCTGAATATCGGGTTTCGTAGGCTGAATATTGTGTATCATATCGAATCGTATCGCTGGCTGAATATCGTGTATCAAATCGTTGGCTGAATATCGTGTATCATATCGAATCGTATCGTTGGCTGAATATCGTGTATCGTATCGTTGGCTGAATATCGTGTATCATATCGTATGATTAGTGTATCGCTGCAGCCCTAGACACGAGCGGTCGGAGCATGAAGGAAGTTTCTGTTTCATTGTTTTTACACCATCTCACCATGAGGTGCAGGATGAGTTAACCTTTTGTGCCACTTACCGGCTGTTGGGAGCAGCTCTGACGTGACCGAGTCGAGCCTGCCGGGGTCCTCGGGTGGGAGGTTCCTCCTCTCAGAGCACCTTTCTGCAGACATCAGGGCGCATTCGCCGGTTCTCTCCCGCAGCTGGCTGAGACACACGACTAACACTTAATATCCAGCAGAAGTTTGCTTCTGTAACATCCTCTCATTCAACAAGACGTCAGATGATGTGAGCGTGAAAACGGGACGAAGGTCAGCAGCTCCTTTTGTTGCTGGTTGTGGACTCACGCCATGAAGCGCTGCCCCGCAGCACAAACCCGGAACCAGAACTCATCAACGGACAGATACCGCCCTGAAAATCCAGCAGCTTCCCTGAAGGTCACGTTGTTAAATCCTCTGCTGACTGCCAGGAAACGCTGAGGAACCTTTGGAACGTCTCAGGGAACATTTGACTAATGCTCTCTGTAGGCATCAAAGCTTTGGAGGTGCTTCATCAAACGTTCCCAGAACATTTAGTTTGTTTTTTAAACCTCTGAGACAGCAGATGTTTAACAGTCAGCGTGAAAACAAATGCTGTGTTGCTCACAGGCTTTTATTTTGTAAAAGTCTGTTGCTCACAGGCTTTTATTCTGTAAAAGTCTGTTGCTCACAGGCTTTTATTTTGTAAAAGTCTGTTGCTCACAGGCTTTTATTTTGTAAAATTGTAAAAGTCTGCTGCTGTCTGCTGTGGAACAGGAAAAGAAAGTAATCCACCAAACATGGAGAAGGGTACGGAACTTTTACTCCAGACGGAAGTTTATTCGAGTTTGTTTGTACTTTGTTCGAGTAAACAAAGTAAAAGACGACATTAGTTGTTGTAATCATTAAAGAAATAGCATTGTTAGCATTGTCGCTAAATAAAAAATAATCAAAGTAATTCTGGCCACTTTAGCTGCTTCTCAGCCAACGGCAGAGTCATTCCCCAGAGGCAATCTCCAGGGTCAGAACTAGGATTCTTTAACTTCCACTTCTCCTCTGCATCACATTCACACAGTTACAGCAAACACCACCAAGCATGGAGGAATAAAATAAAGATAAACTAGCAGCTAACATCACCGCTACAGGTGTGAAGCTAACAGAGCTAACCGGTGCTACTTCCTGTTTTACTGGTTTCAACATAAAAGCACGTATTTCAAAATAAATTTAAAAAAAAAACTCCTGCATTTACAGCCGAGTTGAATTGTCTTCTCAGCGTAGTAGTTCCAGTCTAAAATATAACTTAAAGGCAAAACACACAACTGATAGCAGCAAGTCATTCAAGGAAACAGACAGTGGAGCGAGGCTTCTACATAAAAACTACAGAAAGATGCTGATGTTAAAAGTGTGTTTGCACAACAAATGTTATGGCACTTTCATTCATATGGCAGCACATTTAAAATAAAGCTAAATGCTAAAAGCTATACGCTACTTTTGGATTCATTTTTGGATTGGCCCTAGTAAAGAGCAATAACTAAAATAGCATTAATAATTAAATCTGTAGGACGAGTTCGATCATATGCAAGGCGTGAAATCGGGCAAAAATGGCACGAAAACGCACTTTCCATCCAAAATGGCCGCCTTCCTGTGAATGTGGGACATTGGCGGCATGAGACTTCTTTGTGCGTCTGGGCATGGTGAAAGAGTGTACCAAAGTTTGTCATACTACGCAAAACTAATCCTATTGCGGGGACCATTTTTAAATATTGTATGGGGCGCTACAGAGTCAATGAGCGAATTACAAAAATAGAAAGTTTAGATTCTTTCATGTCGTCGACTGGCAGGTGGCGCTCGCAAAGTTTCATGAGTTTTCGAGCACGTTTTGCAAAGATTAAGAAGAAAGAAAGAAAGAAAGAAACAATAAAGTAAACAATATAAAAAGACAGTTATGTAAACTAACAAACAACCAGGGGTGTTAGATGAAATCATGCAAAGATGTACATATAGAAATTGTCCTTAGTGCCTTTTCATTAGTAGAGTCTGTTATTGATTTAAAATATAGTTCTACATCTTTAATAAAATGGGGAAAATATGGCGTTTTATTAGCAAATTTCCATTTGCACTTACGGAAGTGTTTTGCCTCTTCATTTACGTCAATTACTAATCGGTGTTGCAGTTCCACCATGTGGCCACAAGAGGGCAAACATTTTTTAGCAAGTTTATTATAAAAAAACATTTAGCATCCTTTCTGGGGAATCTGGGGAAACATTTTCCCAGCATACGGAAAAATTCCTTAAAATATGGTCATTAATAAACCTGCTAAACTCCATCCAAAACCTTTGTGTGAAAGGGGCGGAGCCAAAATAGATGCTTCACAGTTTCTGGAAGGCCATCACAGAAACTTCAATTAGTGTTTATGTCTCTTTTAAATTTGACCATATAGTGCTTAGCAGGGTAAATTTTATGGAGAATTTTAAATGACACTTCCTCCACCTTCTTTACAATTAAATATTTATGGGGGAATCATCCAAACAGTTTTCCAGTGGATATTCGGGATATAACGGCTCCAATAAAATGTTATAAATGGATGAGAAAGGATCATTTCTTGGAACAACCTACGTATTCTCTTATTGCTCTTCCCATTCTCCTGTGAAAAACAGATTGTTCCCACAGATGATTGGGCTGGATCAGGGACAGTGAGTGGAATAGACAGAGTATAGTTAGTGTTTTTAAACAACATTAAGGTGCCCGAGGGTATAGCACATAAAATTTAGTTTAGTATTCTATCAAATTTTAACCAAAAGTGTTCTGCTTCGTCATTTACGTCAGATTACTAATCGGTGTTGCAGTTCCACCGTGTGGCAGTGAATGAACACGATACCAACAACGGAGGCTGATAAACTGTCTTAATTAAATTAAACCACTAAACCACAACTTTATCAAATAAAACCAGTTCCGATACACACCGGAAGTGTTCCGTGTCTGCATTAATGCTAAATTCATTAATTATTATTATAGTTCTGTACTGTGACCACCAGAGGGCAGTGAATGAACATGATAACGGAGGCTGATAAACTGTTATAAGGGACACGAAAACAATCCAAAATGGCCTTAACTCAGACATAACTGTCATACAGATACAAACTGTTGACAAAATGAGGGTTAACCTTTTAATACCAGCTGGATTACTATTAAACACATTTCTGATAGAACGTCTCGCTCAGAATGAACAAATGTTCTGTTCATTAAATTACTATATTCGAGTAAATACGGGGCAAAGAGAGCACAAAGTTCACGGCGATACCAGAGGCAAACACTGCACACCACTAAACATTTTTATCAAATAAAACCAGTTCCGGTACACACCGGAAGTGTTCTGTATCTGCATTAATGCTAACTTTACTAGTTATTATTGTAGTTCCGTACTGTGACCACCAGAGGGCAGTGAATGAACATGATAACGGAGGCTGATAAACTGTTCTAAGGGACACGAAAACAATCCAAAATTGCCTTTAACTGTTGTTACGGGTCTCGGGCACGATGACCACAATAACAAAAGGAATTAAATCTGCAAAATAAAGGTGGAGTCTTAAGAGCAAGAAACACTGTAACACTCGTCTCTTTCTCCAGTTTGCGTCTCTTCATTGATTCAACACATACAAATTACAACCAGTGCATTTTCTTGTCCTGTTTAAATCATAGCTAAAGCCTAGATGACGGTCTAAATAAATGTCCATTTACAGCAATATGCATCTGTAATTACTGCCCAATACAGTTTCAGTTGACTTACGGACTACATAAGGGATCCTTCAACACCTCACTGGCTGCCATAAACATAGTGCAAAACTAACACTTGCTCATCTGTTTTCTTACATAAGTGTATAAAACTTATTCAATTATGGACATGTACTTTAGAATGTATACCAATGAACTCAATATGACTTAACCAAACCATATTCCCATATAATCAACCAAAATGTGTACAACATAGCAAATTTACATTACTTTCTCTACATACTGAACAAATATTACATTCTAGGTTCATATAACACATATTAAGTCACATCAGGAGTCTTGTCAAATAAATTGGAGCAATATGCAAAGTGCAAAACTCGAATAGAGTTTACTGTGAAAAGCAATGCATTAAGCTTGAGCTGGCGAACTCTCGCGATAACAACCGGAACTCACGCGAGACTACGAGCGCAATGTGGCTCGGTTTTACCGCTAATACTTTGACACGGTTCAATAAACTTTTACAACTGTTTCGAAAGACACATAAATCACCACACAATTACTGTTCATCACTTATAGAACCAATACGAAGCTTAAGGCTGTCATTTATGGCAGTTTTAACCCAGTACTGACCTGCAAAATAAAGGTGGAGTCTTAAGAGCAAGAAACACTGTAACACTCG
Organism: Odontesthes bonariensis; assembly: GCF_027942865.1. Taxonomy (NCBI): domain Eukaryota; kingdom Metazoa; phylum Chordata; class Actinopteri; order Atheriniformes; family Atherinopsidae; genus Odontesthes; species Odontesthes bonariensis. The sequence continues at coordinate 1,926,011 of NC_134528.1, read as the reverse complement.
TCTCTTTCTCCAGTTTGCGTCTAAAGGGAAACAGGAAGTCCGTCCGCAATAGGCAACTGGGAGCGGCATCTACAGTGCCAAATGTTCCGCTCACCAAGTTCTCTCCTTTACTCAACAATATCCACACAGGTCTATATTGATCAATGTAAAATAATTGCTTTAATTATCAAAATATATTAACACACACTAAGTGCTTATAAACCTTTGGTCTCTTACTTAATCCAATAATACCAAATGTGGTTGCACATATTTGGGTGCACCACACGCTCCCCAACAACAAAAGTGGCTCCTGACACTTGACTTAAATAACTCAAAACACTCCTAAAACTAATAAAGTCTCTTAACAAAAGTCTCTGGAATGTCACCTTCAAGTGTCCTTAATCTTCCAGTTTCTGGTTAGTTCAACAGCGACAAATAACGCACGAGGCTGGTAGGTAAGGGTTAGGGGTAAGGGGGGAGGGATAGTGGGATTGGGGATAGTGAGAAGAGTAATACAGAAAAGGATATGGTAAAGGTACGCTGACAGCATTTACTGAGGGGCAATGCTGGTAGGTTGGCTGACCCAAGGATGGGTAAGTGAAGACCATGTTGGGTCGTCTCTGCCTGGTGGACTGCCTCAGACGGGGTGGCGACTCTGAGTGGTGATCCTGGTTTGGCTCAGGACTGGGTACCGGCTGAAAACCAGCCGCAGGTCCAGGACTGGGCTCTTGAGTGTGTGCTTCTTGGTGAAGCTGAGGTACTTCCCAGTCATTTTCGGGTTGAGGTAGGTCTGTGTCTTGTTCATCTTGTCTTTGGATTGCTTGTTCCCCTCCTGTAACGTTGTCTCTCTCTTGCTCAGGTTGAAGGTGAACTCGTTCTACTTGGCTTGTCCGATTTGGTCGAAGTCTGCTTTGTACAGTTGGATGTTGGCTCTCCTGCAGATATCTGGGTACACGAAACCAGTATGGAGGTTCATCTTCCTCTGAGTCGCTGGCTTCAGGACTTTGAGACTTTTCCAGTGTCTTTGGTCTTTCTGAAGATTTACTGTTTGTCTTACGTGGCTTGTCAGCTGGACTTTGGACAATATCTACTGGCAAGTCGTTCACTTGCAGCAGCAAGTTTCTGTGTAGAGTGCGGCTGGGACGGCCTCCTGTCTCTGGGCTCACCTTGTAGACGGGGTTTTCTCCAAGCTGCTCTCTCACAATGTAGACTGTTTGTTCCCAGTAAGGTCGTAGTTTGCCAGGGCCACCTCTTTCCCTTAGATTACGCACAAGTACTCTGTCTCCTATCTGTAGTGTTACTCCTTTGCACCTTTTGTCATAGTTTGCTTTACCTTTGGAGCTTGACTTTTGACTGTTTGCGCTTGCGATCCGATATGCTTCTGTCATTTTTCCTTTCCATTTTTGTGCATATCCTTGTGATGTTTCTGTATCGTCTTCTGCGATAAGGCCAAAGAGAAGGTCTACTGGGAGGCGAGGGTGTCTGCCATACAACAGGTAGTATGGAGAGAAGCCAGTGGCCTCATGCTTAGTACAATTGTAAGCATGGATCACATGGGGCAGGTGTTCTTTCCAGTTTTGTTTCTCTTTCTCTCCCAAGGTACGGAGCATCTGTAGCAATGTGCGATTTAGTCTTTCAGCAGGGTTGCATTGAGGGTGATAAGGGGAGGTCCTTGAGTGGGCAACACCTGCAAGCTCTCTGAGGGACTTGAAAAGTTCATTTTCAAATTCGCGACCCTGATCATGATGGAGCTTGGTGGGATATCCGAATCTGGGTACGAAGTCATTGAAAAGACGATCTGCTGCTGTCTTTGCAGACTTATTCTTGGTGGCGTAAGCTTGCGCGAACCTGGTGAAATGGTCCACTACAAGTAGGATGTATTCAAATCCACCTTTGCAGGACTCCAGATGCAGGAAATCAATGCAAACGAGTTCGAGTGGGGAGTTTGAGGTTATACTGCCCATTGGTGCTCTTTCGTGTGTTGCTGGCTTTTTCTGCTTTATGCACGGGCACTTCCGTATGACATATTCCTCAATCTCTCTCTTCATGAACGGCCAATAGAATCGCTCTCTAGCCAGACTCAGGACTTTCTCCACACCAACATGGCCCATGTTGTTATGGAGATGTGTGAGAGCGGTCTTTTTGTAAACAGCAGGCAGAACCAGTTGCTTGCGTGCTGTGGTCTTTCTGTAGAGAAGGCCGTTCTCTATGTACAACCGACCCCACTCTCTCAACAGTCTTTTTGTGTCTGTGTCAACTTTGGCTTTTTCATCTTCTGTTAGTGTTACACCTTTCTCTTTCATTTCCATTACTTTTCCAATAGTTGGATCGGCTCTTTGTTCTTGGACTAGTTTGTCATGACTGATGGACGGCAGAGGTTCTCTGATGGACGGTCTCGGTGAGACGAGGTTGAGAGCTGCAATCCACGCAACATCACCCTGCTCGGCTCTTCTGCTCCCTTCCCATACTGCACCTACAGCTTCCTCTGACAATTCCTCTGAACACCCTTGCATGAAGACTTCAATGTCGAGCGGACAACGGGACAACACATCTGCGTCTATGTTGACTTTTCCTGGACGGTATTTTACATCAAAGTGGAAATCTGCCAGTTGTCCCACCCACCGATGTCCGACTGCGTTGAGTTTTGCAGAGCTGAGGACGTATGTCAAGGGATTATTGTCCGTAAAAATGGTGAAGTGTGGGGCGTAGAATAGGTAATCTTTAAATTTGTCGCAAACTGCCCACTTGAGAGCTAGAAACTCCAGTTTTCCGCTGTGTAAGTGGTAGTTTTGCTCGGCAGGTGTTAACGTACGTGACCCGTACCCAATCACTCTCATCTTCTCATCCTGCTTTTGGTAAAGGACCGCACCGAGGCCTTTCTGGGATGCGTCTGTGTGGAGTATAAAAGGGCGGGTGAAGTCAGGGTACGCCAACACTGGTGGCTGGGTCAGCATGTCGATCAAGCGCTCGAGGATCTCTTGGTGTTCTTTGTTCCATTGCACTGGAGCTCGAGAAGATTGCTGTGGACACTTTGCTTTGCTTGGTTTTGGAGATGGTGTGTCAGACTTAATTTGGAGTAAGTCATACAGAGGTTTGGCAATGCGCGAGAAGTCTTTCACATATGTCCTATAATAACTCAGGAATCCCAAAAGTTGCCTGACCTCTCCAACTGTTTGTGGTCTTTTATGTTTGAGCGCCTGTACAGCCTCAATGTCTTTAGGATCCACTTTCACTCCTTCTTCCGACACTAGACGACCGACATATCGTACCTCTTTTCGGAACAACTCACACTTCTCGGGCTTTAGTTTCGCTCCATGGCGTTGTAAAGCTTGGAGGACTTTCTGCAGCACTTGGACATGTTCATCGAATGACTTGGAGAAACAGAGCACATCATCGAGATAGGGGATGCAGCACTCGTCACGGAGCAAGTCAAGCATTTCTTCCATGCTCCGTTGAAAGGCTGCTGGTGCATTTGACAATCCAAATGGTATCCTCACCCATTCGTAGAGTCCCCACGGAGTGGTGAATGCCGTCAGGTACCTGGAGCCTTCTGCGATAAAACCTTGATGGTAGGCCTTACCCTGGTCGAGAATCGAGAACCAGCTATAACCTCCAAGGGAGTCTGTGAGGTCCTGAATCCGGGGAAGCGGGTGCCTGTCTGGGACTGTTTTGCTGTTTAGGAGGCGGTAATCAATACACAAACGTAAAGATCCATCCTTCTTTCTCACACAGATGACTGGGGCTGCATAGGGCGACCGAGATTTAACAATCCATCCTTTGACTATCAGTTCTTGGATATACTCTTTTACCTCCCTGTAAAGGGGTTTTGGGATAGAGATATAGGCCCTCTGAGCTGGCGTGTCATCTTTGAGTCGGATTTCCATTTGTAGTGAAGAAATACAGCCTATATCGGTACTGTCGCGGGAGAACGCCCCACACTCTTCTATTAGTACTTTTTCAACTGACTTTTGCTGGTCTGAGCTCAGATGACTAAGGTCGACTGGGGGTAACCAGGATTCAGCAGGGGGATTGCAGGGAGGAGTGGTTTTGCCTTCTTCGACTGCGGTCACTGCTATCTGTGTGGGCTGAGTTGCGGACTGCTCTACCATGTCAGTTTCGATAACTTTGGCAACATGTTGGATGGTACCTAGGGCTGTTCTCCTGGGTAGGATTACCTCACGTTTTGAGTGGTTGGAAATGGGGATTTTCACAAAGGGTCTTTGGGGGTTGTTTATTCCTAAAAGCCCATTTCCTACACTTAGGTGTCTTAAAGCAACGTTCTCTTCGGCTGGTTCATAAAGTACAAGGGGGTCAGAGGTGTCAAAGTTCTGGGGCACCTTGCACCATACTTGAACTGCTTTGCCAGCTGGGATGGTTACATTGTCTTTGCCAATTCTCAGCGTGGCTGGATCACAGTCTGTCATTTGTGGCACTTGGATGAAGTTAACCATGGCCACTACCTGGTTTTCCTCCATTCCAAACGCTCTGCGCAGGAGACTATAGAGTACAGCAGTAGCTTCTTCGTCTGACTCTTGTCTTTGGATAATTGTTCCTAGCACATTAGCTCCTACTAGTGGTTGTGGGAGTGACAGTTGGCTGACGAGGAATGGGGCTTGTACAGTGAGGTTGGGGTTTTCGTGACCAGCTAGAGTGACCGTGAGCTCGACCCACCCATCATAAGGAACTGCTTGGCCATTAACTGCGTAGACCTCAAGCTCATCATTTAACAGCTCCTGAAGTGGTCTCACTTGGTAGCTAGGAATGTATCTTTTGACCCACTGTCTGTCAACGATGCTCACTTGTGACCCAGAGTCAAATAACACTGTTACAGGATAACCACCAATCAAGCATTTAAGGAGACTTTTCTTACCGACCAGAGGAACTTTGCATCTTGTGGGACTCTGGCAGGACGACACACAGTGTTCTCTTTTGTGGTGTTTAGACTGGCTCCTCAACTGCTTACTGTGGCGTCTGGTGCGCTGAGTCGTAGCTTGTGCAGAGGCAGACTTTACTGGCTGGGACTGTGGTTCTGCACCAGCCTCTGGCTGTCCCTTGACAGAGGCCGATTCCAGTTTCCCTGAACCTTGGGACGCTTTAGACATCCAACTGCTCTGTGCCCTGACTCGCCACACACAAAGCAATGGCTACAATCCTGCAGATTTTGTTCAGTGCACTTCTGACAGAGAAAGGTTTTCTTTTGGGGTGTAGTGGGCTGGTTAGTCGATGGCTGAAGACGTTGAGAGGAAGGGTTGTAGGGGTTAGCAGCTCCACGTTCCATTAGAGTGGCCACCATGTTGGTTAAAGTCTCTACTTGTGCAGCAAGTTGCTTGATTGTCTGTGAGGTTTGCTGTTCTTTGGCTATCTTGTCTTTTGTTTCGATCACTGCACTATGAGCTTGCGTTGGCTTGGGGCGAGTAACTTGGCCTAATCGTCGCTGGTGCTCATTCTCGTCGCTGATTATCTTTGTGACCTCACTAAGAATCTCTTCATCAGTGACATTACTGTTTGAGGTGAGTGGTCTTAGTCTTTGTCGCAGGTCTGCATACTTAACTCCCAGGCCTTGATAGATTGTATGAAGGAAAACTTCCTGAATAGTTCTTGGATCATAGGAAATGTCCGTGTTGGCATGTTTTGACTGAAAAATAAGTTTCTGTTTGAGTCCGATCATGCGATATAAAAATTGCTGAGGTGACTCTTGTTCAGACTGTCTAGCACACATTAACTCCTGGAACATCTCAGTTGTTGCCTTTTCTCCAAGGTGTGATCTGAGAAAGCCCTGAAGTTCGGGAAGAGACAGTTCATCTTTGAGCATGAGCATGTCCCTGAAGGTGCCAGGTTTAACAATTCTTAGCACACCTCTCACAATTTCTGCTTGTGCGAATCCTTCTTTTATCCCCTCATTGATCTGCTTTATGAGACTGTTGTAACTGAGCTCAGAACTACTGTCTCCAATTTGCCCTCCAACCACTTTGTATTCTCTTCGGGACAGATAAGCAAGATCTTTGAGTGTGACTGGTCTCCCTGGACACGGTTGTGAGTCACTTAGACGGCTGGGTGTAGCTGGTGATCGGGGTGCTATGGTTTCACGGAGTCTTATTCTTTCACCCAGTGTCTCATACGCTTTCCTCAACTCCTCTACTGATTCAGATTCTGTGTTTGCATTTTCTTCAGGCTGAATGTCTAGTTGATTGTCAGTTGTTGATGGGTCTGGGAACATATCAGATGGGTTTGGACTGGGTATGTTTGGTGTTGCAGCTCCATCAGCTGATTGCACAATGGGGCCACTTGTTTGGATCACTTGATTAATCAGATCATCCAGCATTAGCAATTGACTCATACCCTCATCCTCGAGTTGCAGCAGAGTTTGGGATTGCAGATAAGAAGTGACATAGTCCATACAGCCCTCTTTATCTCCCTCACTAAACTGTACTGTGTCCCTGTTTTCTGTAGCAAGGCTCTTTGCTAACTCGAAGAGGTCTCTGCTGGAGAGTGTGAACAAGCGTCCTCTGATGCTCCATAACAGTTCTTTTCGTGTTGCCGACATGTCGCTTGTATGGTTTTGGTTTTGAATGTTGTATAATGGCTCTGTAGTGACTGGCACGCGCTTTGCTTGACTTATGACAGTGCAGTTCCACTTTGAGACAAAGATCCTTTTCCACTTTGACCTTCCTCCTTGGACGCTCACTGGTTGACTTGGCTGATGCAGCGGCCTGGTCACTGTTGCGTTGTGGTTCTGGTATCACTGGATCTTTCCTCGATGTCTGAAGAGAAGAGATCCCGGACGAGCCCCCACAATTTGTTACGGGTCTCGGGCACGATGACCACAATAACAAAAGGAATTAAATCTGCAAAATAAAGGTGGAGTCTTAAGAGCAAGAAACACTGTAACACTCGTCTCTTTCTCCAGTTTGCGTCTCTTCATTGATTCAACACATACAAATTACAACCAGTGCATTTTCTTGTCCTGTTTAAATCATAGCTAAAGCCTAGATGACGGTCTAAATAAATGTCCATTTACAGCAATATGCATCTGTAATTACTGCCCAATACAGTTTCAGTTGACTTACGGACTACATAAGGGATCCTTCAACACCTCACTGGCTGCCATAAACATAGTGCAAAACTAACACTTGCTCATCTGTTTTCTTACATAAGTGTATAAAACTTATTCAATTATGGACATGTACTTTAGAATGTATACCAATGAACTCAATATGACTTAACCAAACCATATTCCCATATAATCAACCAAAATGTGTACAACATAGCAAATTTACATTACTTTCTCTACATACTGAACAAATATTACATTCTAGGTTCATATAACACATATTAAGTCACATCAGGAGTCTTGTCAAATAAATTGGAGCAATATGCAAAGTGCAAAACTCGAATAGAGTTTACTGTGAAAAGCAATGCATTAAGCTTGAGCTGGCGAACTCTCGCGATAACAACCGGAACTCACGCGAGACTACGAGCGCAATGTGGCTCGGTTTTACCGCTAATACTTTGACACGGTTCAATAAACTTTTACAACTGTTTCGAAAGACACATAAATCACCACACAATTACTGTTCATCACTTATAGAACCAATACGAAGCTTAAGGCTGTCATTTATGGCAGTTTTAACCCAGTACTGACCTGCAAAATAAAGGTGGAGTCTTAAGAGCAAGAAACACTGTAACACTCGTCTCTTTCTCCAGTTTGCGTCTAAAGGGGAAACAGGAAGTCCGTCCGCAATAGGCAACTGGGAGCGGCATCTACAGTGCCAAATGTTCCGCTCACCAAGTTCTCTCCTTTACTCAACAATATCCACACAGGTCTATATTGATCAATGTAAAATAATTGCTTTAATTATCAAAATATATTAACACACACTAAGTGCTTATAAACCTTTGGTCTCTTACTTAATCCAATAATACCAAATGTGGTTGCACATATTTGGGTGCACCACACTGTTCAATGAAAAATATATACATATAATTTTATGTCATATCTTCATTCCTGCTGATTGAAATAATGTAATGTTGCTGAGTTTGTTCACCTTCTAGCTGTAGCAGCAAGAACAAAGTCAGCATAGTCATCACCATCAATAACCTGTGAAAAAATGTAATAACCAAGTTTTTAAAACGTAGGGATTTTTACGTTTTTCTTGACTGCTGTTGATATTTTAATCATTAAATTACCCGATTGGCGCCACAGTTGCTGTTACACCCTGTAACCGCTTTAATGGTTAGTTAGTTATAATCAGACATAACTGTCACACGGATACAAACTGTTGACAAAATGAGGGTTAACCTTTTAATACAAGCTGGGTTACTGTTCAACACATTTCTGATAGAACCCCTCGCTCAGAATGAACAAATGTTCTGTTTATCAAATTTCAATATCAGACATCCCAAGTTCCAAAAACTCATTTCAGGGAGATGCTTTATTTAAGCTACAGAAATAAAATGGAGATGATGGCGAGTCCAACTTAGCCTACATGTCTTTTACAGTCATTAAGTCCGCCGTGGGCAATACTGAAGTCACTGCTGCATACAGTGCACCTCGCCACGGTGTCATCATTCTTCACCTTCACTAGACATGGATATACTTTAGTATATTCTGCTGTAAAATGAATATATTTTCGTTTTTTACTCGAGTATTCACAGTTTTGAGTGGTAACTTAGGTGACTGTCAGAGAGTAAATCCAAGCCCTCCCACACCGATTGCTATTGGCTTATTTTGCCGACTAAACCAATCAGCGCGCCCTCTGACCAGCAGTCGCCTTGAACGCTGGTTGAACAGAGCATCGCTTTGGACAGATACAGGGGCGAGGCTAGGAGTGTTTTTAGTGGTGCCAAGGCCCCACCGTGAGATAGCTCGGCACCCCCTGGCTCAGCACATTTTTAAAATATTATATAATGCAGAAGAGTTGCTCTGCCCCTGCGCAATACTTTGGTGTGACTGGCCAATCTGGCAACCTTGTTTGTCTGGCAACCCTGCTTCAAAATGAGGCTTGTGACCAGTCGACTTATCAACTACATCTCTTCTGATTGGTTGGCACATTCACACGACTGCTTGCCGCTAGAGTTGTCTACGGCTTGGTAGGGCTGGGCGATATGGACCAAAAGTCATATCTCGATATATTTAGGTTGAATATCGATATACGATATATATCCCGATATTTTTTTCCGCAAAGTGAGAGCTGTGATATGAAATGCTCAGTCAAAGTCAAAGCCAAACACGAGTAGTTTTACTGAAAACTCACTATAAAATGTAAACACTGTATAACAAAGCTCCGTAAGGTGCACATTTAAATAAAAAAAATATCTTGAATAAAATTAGCCTATAAAATAAAATAGGTAAATCTTTTTCTAAGGGCAGCATTTATATATAAAGAGATAACAAAATAAAGTGCTCAGTTTAAGAAAAACGTTTTTAAACATCAACTTGAGATCACCTGTTTATTTTTGTTAACTTAATAGCTTCTCTGAACAGTCTCAACCAGTTGCCAAGCTGTTTTCATCTCCCAGTCTTGCATGAAGTGAACTGTCACGCTCATATAAGGTTCGCACAGGTTCTGCTTGACCACATTTCGCTGGTCAACGCAAAATGGGGGACGTTAGCGAGCCGGCCCGCAACGTTCTGCCTGACTTCACTATACATTTGTGGCAGTGCTTCTCGTGCAAAATAGTTGCGACTGGGAAGCTCGTATCTCGGGCCCAGCTTTTTAATTAGCTCTTTGAACCCAACATGTTCCACTGTTGCAACAGGGACCATGTCTTTGGCAATGTGAAAGGACACTTATCGCTTTTCTTCTCATACGGCACACAGCGGGAAAATGAAGCTTGCAGTGAGCTTTGTTTTGGGGCTGGAGCTTTGTCAGGTTGGGGACGGCTTGTGCCTGTGGCTTCTGCAGCGCGCAGTTTCACACACTCTTCATATTGCACTTTGTGCTACGTTTTTAAGTGATAAAAAAAAATTCGTAGGCTACTGCTTCCACCACTGGCTGCAATGTGCTTATGGCACTCCCTACATATAGCTTGGTTTTGTTGCTCGTCTGACAATTTGTATCCGAACCATCTCCAAATGATTGAGCCACTGCTTTTTCTTTCACCAACCAAGGGGCTCTCCTCCGTACGCTCTGCAGGTGTTGTTGCCTTCTCCATGTTTGTTTAAGAGTGCCGGCATGTTCCTCCCCCTCCCCCCTCTGTGCATGAGAGAGGAGGGGCGGAGCCGGAGCGAGGGAAGCAGTGCAGAGAGCTCTGATCAACGGCTTGCCTGAAGCAAGTATTGCAGCGCAAATTTGAACTATATCGATATATGCGATATGGTCTAATTCCATATCTTATTTAAAAATCTATCGATATATCTTAAATATCGATATATCGCCCAGCCCTATTCAAAAGAATGTGAAGATGTGTTCTATGGTGTCATGAAACCGGTCAATCTCTGGGAGGTTTTTCACTGCATCATTCAAAACCAAATTGAAATTGTGCTGCACAGTGAACATACGTCGCAAGCGGCTCACTCTCCCGTATTCTGACCTGCACCCCTGAGTAAATGCCACTCATATTTGCAGCTCCGTCGTAACCCTGCCCACGGCATTTTGATAATTCAAGACCGTTGAGCGTGATGCTGTCCAGCACATTAACTGCCAACTCACTTCCGGATGTATTGGCGGTCTCCGCAAATCCCAGAAACGACTCCATTATTTTTACATCGACAGCTTTGTCCATCGCATTTCGAACTATTGTTACATATCTCTATCAATCAATCAATCAATCAATCAATCAATCAATCAATCAATCAATCAATCAATCTTTATTTATATAGCGCATTTCATACCGCAGGCAACTCAATGTGCTGTATATTTGGCTGAGTTGGTTGTGCTTGGACATATCCTGTGTGCTATCCATTGACTATGCACTCCAGCACTCCTCTCCAAATCTTTGTCAATGGTACCATGGAGCTTCCATTGCTCAAACACAACACAGGCTGCTACATGTGCCTGAGAGGACTCGTGACATTCAATTTTTTGCGACAAATGGCCCCAATCATTTACTCCATTCACCCATGCGTTATTATAATGCGATGAACGGCGATCTCCAAATAGCCAGCATGGTTCACAGTAAGCGCAATCCAATTTTGGTGAATAGCAAAGCCACATCCGTGGTAATTTGACACCTGCCTTTGCTTGGGTATGATAAAACACATCAGAAAAAGAGCGATTGTATTTATTTTTAGGAAAAGGGCCGCTAGGTTTACATGAACCCATTGTTAAAATGTAGTTTTTAACAGAAGCGTCCAAGACATGTTCTTGAAAGTGTCCCCTGTCTGTAGGATAACGTTCTTCCCTCGCTCCTGTCCTGTGCAGCTCCTGTTCTGCACTGTCACTGCCTGACGCCTGTTTACCGCTAACAGTTTCGTCTGCAGACAGGTCACCTGCGCCACTGACTTCATCGCTAGTTTCTGGTTCTTTCTGTTGAGAGCTGCAACAAAGATTATACAAATCGAAATTTAGAATGAGCATGCAGTTTACTATAGGTCTAGGCTAACAAGCGCTAGTGTGACGGATGACAACTACCAACTAGAGTTCGGCGTAGAACGTTAATAAACCTCCCGAAGCCTCATACAGTAGTTCTATCGGTACACTGTAACATGCTAACGTTCAAATAGCTAACACTTAGCTTATCTTGTGATTCTACTAGCAGCGATCATATGTCAGATCTGTGTGTTTATATGTATCTCGGTGGATTCTACGTTCTACAATGAATACCCTTTCTTTGTTGTTGTAGGTAAAATCCAACATGTTTGATCCTGAGCTCACACCTGTTGCATGGTTCTTCACAGTCGCCGCTAGGTGTAGGTGTTGTTCTGTTCTTCTCACTGCTCTTGGTGGAAAACCCAAATTTGTCCAGTTTTGGCTGTTTTGCCACCCTGTCCTGTTCCTCCCTGCGCTCCTGTCGCTTTTGTGTTTGAAGGGCATTGTTTTGCTCGCAACGATAACGGAGATGCATCCACCAAAGACCAGTTACCGAGATCAGCAGCATAGATACCCAGAATTCTTTGTAATCTCCATAGAAACAACACTTTTTCGCGCACTTTTGAGAAAGATAATGACAACAAACAATGGTGACCATTTCATTTTATTTCACCGGTTCACGATCTGAAATTTGGATAAACATGTAGGCCTATGCTTACATCTTCGTTCTCGTAGAGAAAGGCCCGGCGGCAGCCGGCTTCTCGTGATCGTGCGGTTCTTGCGAAGAGAGCCGTCCGAGCGGCTGACAGATCATGAAGTGCTGCACGGGGTCCGCGGGACGTGCGGAGAAGCTGAAGATTTACTTGCGATGGGCAAGGTGACTGTCGCTGGCCAGGGTACTGAAGTGCCACTGACTGAGAGCTCAGCGGATGACGGGTGAGCGTAGAATAAATCCTGCATCGTGAATTAGGGGCGTGCCGAATTTCGTTGCGCTGAAATTCCACTGAATGACAGCTCAGTGGAGAATAAACGGGCCCTGCAACGGCCACGGGCCCCGGTGTTGCTGAACCGGCTGAACCTGCTGTAGTTACGCGCCTGACTCTGCACATTAATTAACATATCAGCAAAGCATCAATGTAAACATGCCGGAGTTAGCACAGTTGCTAAATTCCATCCGTTGTCCTCAGGCAGGTATCATAAAAACATACAGACAATACACCATGACAAAAAACTAAAGAACAAACAAACAGAAAATATTTTGGAAGATTCACATCAAAGTTAAGAGTCCGTACACAAAAGGGAAAAGACGGAGAGGTGACCCATGAGAGCAGCTCTGGCTGTTTTCAACCACTGTTTAAGGGTCTTTTTAAAGGTGGTGGAATTGTCCCAGTTTCTAACACAAGTTGGCAGTGTGTTCCAGCACTGTTCCTCTGATGGGCTCCACAAAGGATCTAAGTCTTCTTCCTCTCTGTCATTGCAGAAACATGGAGCCCAAGAGGGATCCAGATGGCACTGTTGTAAGGACTGTGGGAAAATTATCAAACGATCAAATCTGAGGTATCATCAGATAATTCATTCTGGAGAGAAGCCTTACAGCTGTGGTCAGTGTGGGGCAGCTTTCACTGCATTAGGTAGTCTAAAGACACACCAACGTATTCACACAGGAGAGAAGCCTTTCAGCTGTGGTCAGTGTGGGGCAGCTTTCACTGAATTAGGTAATCTAAAGACACACCAACGTATTCACACAGGAGAGAAGCCTTTTAGCTGTGGTCAGTGTGGGGCAGCTTTCACTCAATTATGTCATTTAAAGACACACCAACGTATTCACACAGGAGAGAAGCCTTACAGCTGTGATCAGTGTGGGGCAGCTTTCACTGCATTAGGTAGTCTAAAGACACACCAACGTATTCACACAGGAGAGAAGCCTTACAGCTGTGACCAGTGTGGGGCAGCTTTCACTACATTAGGTAGTTTAAAGAGACACCAATGTATTCATACAGGAGAGAAGCCTTTTAGCTGTGGTCAGTGTGGGGCAGCTTTCACTACATTAGGTAGTCTAAAGATACACCAACGTATTCACACAGGAGAGAAGCCTTACAGCTGTGGTCAGTGTGGGGCAGCTTTCACTGAATTGGGTCATTTAAAGAGACACCAACGCATTCACACAGGAGAGAAGCCTTTCAGCTGTGACCAGTGTGGAGCAGCTTTCACTACATCATCTGATCTAAAGAGACACCAACGCATTCACACAGGAGAGAAGCCTTTCAGCTGTGGTCAGTGTGGGGCAGCTTTCACTGAATTAGGTCATCTAAAGAGACACCAACGCATTCACACAGGAGAGAAGCCTTTTAGCTGTGACCAGTGTGGGGCAGCTTTCAATGAATTAGGTAATCTAAAGACACACCAACGTATTCACACAGGAGAGAAGCCTTTCAGCTGTGGTCAGTGTGGGGCAGCTTTCACTGAATTAGGTCATCTAAAGACACACCAACGTATTCACACAGGAGAGAAGCCTTTCATCTGTGGTCAGTGTGGGGCAGCTTTCACTGGATTAGGTAGTCTAAAGAGACACCAACGTAGTCACACTGCAGAGAAATGATTGGCTTAAATCAACAACAATTTTTACGGCAGATAAGCAAATATTCACCTGAGAGCAGCAAGAGGAACTACCAATCAGAAGCCTTGCATTTGTTCAGATTAAAAATCTTCTTAGTGGATTACCACCTTTTCTTGTTAGGACATTAGTTCTGAATGTTCTGTGGGGAGCACATGTTTGAGGAACGATTGAAAGTGTTTTATAATTTGTTGGGATTGTTTTAACTGGGTACGGATCTCCCGACGTTCAAGACAAACATGCCACTCGTCTGTATTTCATTGTTCATTAAAGGTCAGATGTTAACTCTTCTCATGCTTTTCCTGTTCTTGCTACACAGATATTTTTTGAAGAAAATGTGTGTTTGGTTATGAGGGAAAGTCGACCCTTATCATCATATATGATAATGGACATCATTGTGTCGAGAGATTTATGAGGGGGGTAATAAATACGTCATTTATGAGAGGCAATAAATGACGTGTGTCCTGATCTCCGTACGTCCGGTCACATCAAAGGCTAGCTATAGCAGCTGGTTGAGGGTGTGGGGTGAGGGGGGGTGTATTTACAGCTAAGTTAGTTAGATTTTGTGGTAATAGTACTGATTCTATAAATAGATAAATTAAAAAAAAAAAGGTTTAGGGGTTTAATAGGAGTGGTTTAGTTTAAGACGGTAAACTGTCGAGATTTTAAAAAGACACGTGTATTCTTGAGTGTTTCAAAAAAGACAGTCAGAGAGGGTGCTCAGAAACTAGTTTTACATATGGTTCCAACAGGCTGTTAAACTCATGTTGCCTACTTCATGCAGCTGTAGGGAGTGGTGAGATAATAAAAAAAAAAAACATAGTTAGATGTAGATTGTTTCCTGACTTTAAGAACCAATGAGATGACAGGAGGGGGGTGGGGGTTTTTGGTAATGGATAAAAACCCTGAAGTTCTCAGTGTGTAGAGAGCGACAACGTTGTGAAAGATAGCTGATTCACGATGAGCAGGACAAGAAGCCATGCACTCATTTGTGAGACTCCGGTAACGATATATCAAGATCCTCCACTGGTCCAAATGCACCCAAGAAGAGTATGGTGTTTCTGTGCAGGACACAGCAACCTCCGCCTGAATCTCTACATGAAGAATGGTCGTTGGAGTCCTATGGAATGCACGGAAAATGGGGGTATGTGTTCAAGTATGAAACAGGCGACCTCTGTCTGTATCAGCTCGACGCGGATGATGAGAAGCTGGGGCCTCTGACCAGTGTGGGTACGCTAACCTCCAACGATTGGGGAGTATTGAAGCTAGCAACTCCCCATTCTCCTGGAGGTTTGGATCCATCTGGGAATGCGGCAACAGTGAAGGAAGACCCTGGAGAAATCCAGGGAGCGTCTGCGGCTAAACGCCCGAGATTGGTGACTCCTCTAAATGACATCGAGCTAGCCCAAAGAAGGATGGCTTTCAATGCGGTGTGGCAGTCGAGAACAGCCGTCACTGGTCGCTGGTTTTTTCGTGCAAGCTATCGGAAACCTAATGAGACGGCAGACGCAGATCTTTTTGTTCTTGAGTGTTTTAACTCAGATTGTGGTGTGTTTAGGAGGGTGCTAGCAATACCTCGAGCTGCATGGGTTGAGAAGATGGGTGAAATAGCGGGCCGTATTTCCTTGCTCTTCCGGAGCTGTCAGAATTGGGTTGAAATTCTGGCAGTCAAGAAGACACTGGCTCTATAGACACGCCTCCAATGAGGTGTTACCTCCTCATCCTCCACCCCCCGGACATTAACCACACCCATTCCTTCGGGTTTATAAAAGAGACATTCCATCACACACCCTTACCCTGCGATCGAGACAACGAACAGGATGAGAACTAATGCGCAGAAGACAATGTCAGGGGAGATCCCTGAATGCAGTTCACTGGAGGCTTCTCCGTCGATCTTGGTGCAGCCTGGGAGCCCGTCAGCATCACCGCAGTCTGGATCAACAGACAGTGGCAGATACAGCATGGAACCGTATCACCCTCCTTCACCCGAAAACTTATCCTTCTCTTCTCTCGAGATTGAGTTCTCCCCCTCGGCACCTGATGACTGCGTCTTAACGCTCTACCGGGTAGGATCAAGCATCAACAACATGGCCATAACACCAGAGGAAGTTGAGTCTGACGAGCAGGAGGACTCCCAACTTCCATCAGGCCAGGGTGCATCGGCAGGCACTCAGGATGACCGTGGAGCGGAGGACGTGGATGGAAGAGGAGAGGGTGAGGATGAATTTGATGGGTGGGTGCACGCAGGCTTCATCAAAGTTGTAAAAACAGCCGTGTTGCATCTCTTGAATGAGACCATCAAAAGATTCATGGTGGAGTGTTGCTACGGCTGCAGCGTGGACCATCCCAGTTTACGAGAACATCAGTGTAAGGATGTGGTGGAGGACGATTTCTTCCATGCCCACTACTATAGACTGATGCGGGAACTTTATAATCAACGATTCGTTGCTTCTATTCAGCATCTTCTGACTGCGCGCAGGATCCGTGAAGACGATGGGAGAGTCAGGGCTGTGGCTGAAGCTTACTTGTACGAACTGACACTGATGAAACAAATCTATACCCCTATTCATGACATGTACGAGCAGTACATTTGCGATTTGGCGCTATATAAATGAACTGAATTGAATTGAAACTGAATCTGTCTATTTTTGGAGTTCATAATTAGCACAGAATGCATTATACACTCGATTATGAAGGAATCACAAATGAGCTTTTTATAGATGCAGAAACAACATCTATTTCTGTGTTCTCACTTCTAAAATCTAATGTTTCAGTTTAAAAAAGACGCAATTTATGATGATTTCATCTAATCGAGCAGCCTCTGTCTCTCTGTGTGATGACGAACCCAGAACTACACACAGGGAACAGAAGAGGTTATCTGAGAGTCCCATGTTCAGCTGCAGAGAACAAACGCATCCGAGAGGAAAATGTGCAGGATCAACATCAGCCTCTCAAGCCAATAATGTGGACAACTTGAAGGTTCCAGCAGCTATATAATACATATTTGTCAGAGTGCCTTTCGCTCACGGTCACACCACCCTGAACACGCCAGATAAACAGGGTCGGTCCTGGTTAGTACTTGAATGGGAGACCGCCTGGGAATACCAGGTGCTGTAAGCTGTTTCAACCTGAAGAGGGCGCTGCTGCTCAATCAGTCCGAAACTTTTTAACAATCTGTTTGCTTTTCATTTAACAGTAAATGAGAACAATTTCCTCTTTTATACTGGGTACTCACTAAATCAACACCTGGTGACTCTTTCAGGGCAGATTTGCCTCAGCAGCCTTTGAAAGTCTAATTTGAATGCTTCAACGTGCACCTTGCTGTGCACGTTTTGGGCAGAACGCACCAAACATACAGGTCAGCGACAGGTTCAGATTCAATTCATCAAATATTCTTTATTCTTCTCATTTATTTATAATTATTAGCACAGTTACACCCAAAAAGAATAGTTTTTTTCTCAGTAATTGAAATAGGCTGTGACTTTTAAAGAGAATAACAGATAATAGAATTTCAATTTTGACTTAGTTCTGATTCCACGATTGATGTAAAACTTCAATGTTTCTCTCCTTAAGCGGGTTCCTAACTTAGTAAAATGACTTGTAACTGCTGAGCTGGCTGCCATGATAAACTAAATGCTCAGGAAAGGAGCTTCAGTGCTTCCTCTGCTGTCTGTTGGAGTCAAACACAGTGGACCACATCTGTTTGAAGCTGTTACTAAGAGCGGTGCTCGGTTAATGGTTTTTTATGATCTCAGAGCCAGCAGTCGGTCGTATCAAACACACAGGGAAAAAGTTCAATGTACCTCAGGCAGTTCAGCAGATGCAGGATCAGCACCTTGGACATCAACACTGACCCATACAAAGAGAAACTAGTCGTAGTATTGGTACTTGTACTGGTACGAGTCTACTTCAGCACTGGAATAACTTTGTCCTGTGACCCTCTGAGATGAACAGGAACCCAGAAATGCTGCTAACTCAGTCATTAAGCTGTTGTTTCATCAGAGAAACACGACCATGAAGCCTCCCTCGTTGCTCTCGGTGCTGCTGTTTGCCACTGAGCTCCTCAGCCTGGGACGTCTGCTTCCTTCCGAGGCTTCAGAAAGCAGCACATTAACCAGGATGGGAAACGGACGAATGCCATTGTCTTATAAAACCCAGGAAAATTCATCTTAATGATGATTGTAAGAAAAAAAACACCTTTGTCTTTGACAAAATTGGGAATGTTGAAAAAGTTTGTAAAGAAGAGAATAAAGTTAAAGATAACTTCTACAAAAGCAAAGGAACAGTTTCAAGCTTTCTTTGTCCACTGAAAGATTCACAAGAGGACGGATGTGTGGAGACAATAAAAAATGTAGTTGGCTGATCCAAAATGCTGCAGCCAGAGTTGTGATGAGGACATTTTCCCATTTAATTGAGAAAAATAATCATTTTGTTAGTGTTATATGAACATATCTGTTGCCTTATGAAAAATCAATGAGAGAAAAACACTTTGTGTGACTTTGCCATAACTTTA
This sequence comes from Odontesthes bonariensis, assembly GCF_027942865.1. Classification (NCBI taxonomy): domain Eukaryota; kingdom Metazoa; phylum Chordata; class Actinopteri; order Atheriniformes; family Atherinopsidae; genus Odontesthes; species Odontesthes bonariensis. Next base: position 1,907,434 of record NC_134528.1, on the reverse strand, counting down.
ATCAATAATCATCATCATTAACATACAAATTACACATGTTCCATGTTTTTTGATTAATTAGCCTTAAAATATCCCCAAAAAATCTGTCAACTTTATGACTTTATGATTATGACCAACAATCATTGGGCAGATGAATCAACCCCAAAATTTAAAACATGAATATCATTAGGTTATCAATCAACAGATAAACAGTTATGAAAAGACAAAATATCAAACATTTATCAACTGTAATGATTGCAAAAAGATGAATGAGGCCGTGAATAATCAAAGATCTGTTCAAACGTAAAAGAGAGGGAAGTTAAAAGAAAGAATTGACTGATTAAAGCTAATTAAAGAACAACTTTTCAATGTTCTGTTGTTATATTTTCTGTGGTTACAAACTAATTCAGACTAAATGTTGTAGATCTGATTACTTTCAATCAGCAAATCCTCAAAAACTTCTTTAATACCAGACATTTCCTGAGTTTTCTCTCTTTTTTTACCAATTTAAATGTGATTAAATATGATTATATGTGATTATATGTGATCAGATGTGATCAGATGTGACAGATGTGACAGATGTGATTAAATGTGACTAAATGTGACTCCTTGAGAATATCATTTTTCTTTTCAGCTGAACTCATTCTGAACTGAATCGTGTGGTGGCTCCATGTTTAAAAGCACAGAAACGCAGAACAGTTTTCCCAGACCTTGAAACATGGGAAAACAGGCTCAGAGAACTGAGTATGGAAGGTGTGAATGTGGCTCAGTTTGTCACCTGTCACTTTGTAGAAGGACAGAGAGCCTGCAGCATGGTCTAAATACACTCCCAGTGTGAGAAACTCAGAAGAGTAACCAGGGAATGTTGGGCTTGGATTCCACTTGTGACCAAGCAACCAGAACATGCTATTCCACCCAATCCCACCAAACTTTAAATCTCCTTTCCTTGGTAATCCTCCGTAGCAAACAGCCACAGCAGCACCTGCACCTTTCTCAGCGCTCAGCTCCACCTCCCAGTAATGGCGCCCAATCAGTGCTTCTCTGCAAAGAACCTGAGGGAATGAATAAAATCTCTGAGGGAGGTCGGGATACGACTGCTTCTCTCCATGCGTCACCTTCTTGTCTCCATCAGACAGAATGAGATTAGGGTGTGCTGTGTCAAGATCCAGGGTGAGAGTGCAGGCATCTGATGGAAAGAACGGGACCAGAACATTACTAGAGTTAACAATCCATTCACTGCCTTTTGCATTAACTCATACATCTAACTGGTAGCTACTCATTCGGCCATAAGTGAAAGAATTTAATCATATCATTTCTGCATGTTTATATCAGCAAGATGTAAACTGATTGTTTCAGTAAAAGCCAAGTCAACACAAGGTGGCAGGAGCATACCTTCCAATCTACCTCTGAGCAGAAAAGAAAAAGATGTGTTGGAGCCATTTTGCCTATTTTGTGTTTGACAAACTTTTTGACTCATTATTTGTATATTTTGGTTATGGAATGATGGTATTTATGTTTATGAAGTTTGATCTGGTAATTATGGATTATTTATTTTGTTGTTGGACTGCCTTGCTTGGGCCGCTCTGTTTGGCCTACTGTGTGACGTGTCTAAATGGATTTAGAATGACGTTTCCTAAAAACGCCTCGCTCAGGTGGCCAGCTGGGAGCGGAAGAGGCAAACAGTCTTTCAACCGTGTTTGTGGAAACCTCCGAAATAGAGCCCTTTTTGTTTGTATACTTTGAGTTAATGAAACCTTTTATTTGGTTTGAATGTGAACAAATAAAATAAGACTTTATTTTTCTACAACGCACGTTGGACGAAGTTTTTACTGGAAGACTTTCAGTGGATTATCCTGCATCGTCTCAGTGGCGTGAGTAACCTGGAATATTATTTTATCAACAGACCAGGTGAGCTCAGTCACTTTTTTACGAGAGACTTTGTTTGAAGCTGTTTGGAAGGATGAAGCGAGGCCTGCATTGGTGCCACAGATCGCATTTCTGTTGAAGATTTGAAACGTGGATTACTGAGACCGTGATTTGTTTTCTTCGCCTTGAACACTTTTTTTCGTTTGGTAAAATTATGGACAGTATAATGAACTGCTTTTTGTGACAGTCTGACGCTTTGTGGAAATATTAAAATCGAAATAGCCCTTCTAGGGTTACTGTTTTGACGCGTGCTGAGGAACTTTGAATGCGCGTGTAATACGAACCTGAAGTTTTAAATTTCGACGTGCTTGGACTGAGTAAGAATACGCACTTGATTTGATAGAGGCCTACGCTGTTGATATGTCTGACATGGAGGCCCACACGGAGCCCACTAACTCCGGCTGTGGCTTTGGGCGGCTGTGGCTCAGTGGTTAGAGTCGGTCGTCCAATAAACGGAAGGTTGGCGGTTCGATTCCCACTCTCGCTTGGTGGAACTGATAGCTGGAGGGGTGTCAGTCCACCTCCTTGTCACGGCCGAGGTGCCCTTGAGCAAGGCACCGTACCCCCATGCTCCCCGGGCGCTTTCATAACTGCCCACCGCTCCAGGCTGGCATCTGTCTCTGAGTGTGTGACCCTGTGCGTGTGTGTCAACAAGTGCCAACCTGGATGGGTTAAAAGCGGAGGACAAATCTACCTTCGGGTATAAATAAAGTTACTTAACTTAACATGACCATTTCTGATGAAGGCCAGGTGCCGGTTACTGAATTGGAGACACAACCGGAGCCAGAGCCTTTGTTTAAAGCGCTGAGTGCAACGCGGCGAGGCAGACTTGGCCATTGCACTCGCAAAATGAATGACATGAAAAAAATTATGAATGAGCATGCTGATGTTTCTGTTGTGAAAACTGAGTTGCTTGGTTTTAAGATCATACTTAATGATTTTAATGTGTGTCATGAGTCTGTGCAAACACTGTTGTCTGATGACATGAGAGAAAATAAGAACCTTGATTGGTACGAACCCAGGGTAGCTAAATTCTATAATTTCATTACTGACACAGACACTTGGGTGGCACAGCATGAAGTAGCCCCACAGTTACCACAGCATGAAGTAGCCCCACAGTTACCACAGCATGAAGTAGCCCCACAGTTACCACAGCATGACGTAGCCCCACAGTTACCACAGCATGAAGTAGCCCCACAGTTAACACAATATGAAGTAGCCCCACAGTTACCACAGCATGAAGTAGCCCCACAGTTACCACAATATGAAGTAGCCCCACAGTTACCACAGCATGAAGTAGCCCCACAGTTACCACAGCATGAAGTAGCCCCACAGTTAACACAATATGAAGTAGCCCCACAGTTAACACAACATGAAGTAGCCCCAGAGTTACCACAGCATGAAGTAGCCCCACAGTTAACACAACAAGAAGTAGCCCCACAGTTAACACAACATGAAGAAGCCCCACAGTTAACACAACATGAAGTAGCCCCACAGTTAACACAACATGAAGTAGCCCCACAGTTACCACAGCATGAAGTAGCCCCACAGTTACCACAGCATGAAGTAGCCCCACAGTTAACACAACATGAAGTAGCCCCACAGTTACCACAGCATGAAGTAGCCCCACAGTTACCACAGCATGAAGTAGCCCCACAGTTAACACAGCATGAAGTAGCCCCACAGTTACCACAGCATGAAGTAGCCCCACAGTTACCACAGCATGAAGTAGCCCCACAGTTACCACAGCATGAAGTAGCCCCACAGTTAACACAACATGAAGTAGCCCCACAGTTACCACAGCATGAAGTAGCCCCACAGTTACCACTGCATTAAGTAGCCCCACAGTTACCACAATATGAAGTAGCCCCACAGTTACCACAGCATGACGTAGCCCCACAGTTACCACAGCATGACGTAGCCCCACAGTTACCACAATATGAAGTAGCCCCACAGTTAACACAACATGAAGTAGCCCCACAGTTACCACAGCATGACGTAGCCCCACAGTTACCACAGCATGAAGTAGCCCCACAGTTAACACAACATGAAGTAGCCCCACAATTACCACAGCATGAAGTAGCCCCACAGTTACCACAGCATGAAGTAGCCCCACAGTTACCACAGCATGAAGTAGCCCCACAGTTAACACAATATGAAGTAGCCCCACAGTTACCACAGCATGAAGTAGCCCCACAGTTAACACAACATGAAGTAGCCCCACAGTTACCACAGCATGAAGTAGCCCCACAGTTAACACAACATGAAGTAGCCCCACAGTTACCACAGCATGAAGTAGCCCCACAGTTACCACAGCATGAAGTAGCCCCACAGTTACCACAGCATGAAGTAGCCCCACAGTTACCACAACATGAAGTAGCCCCACAGTTACCACAGCATGAAGTAGCCCCACAGTTACCACAGCATGACGTAGCCCCACAGTTACCACAATATGAAGTAGCCCCACAGTTAACACAACATGAAGTAGCCCCACAGTTACCACAATATGAAGTAGCCCCACAGTTACCACAGCATGATGTAGCCCCACAGTTACCACAGCATGAAGTAGCCCCACAGTTACCACAGCATGAAGTAGCCCCACAGTTAACACAACATGAAGAAGCCCCACAGTTAACACAACATGAAGTAGCCCCACAGTTAACACAACATGAAGTAGCCCCACAGTTACCACAGCATGAAGTAGCCCCACAGTTACCACAGCATGAAGTAGCCCCACAGTTAACACAATATGAAGTAGCCCCACAGTTACCACAGCATGAAGTAGCCCCACAGTTACCACTGCATTAAGTAGCCCCACAGTTACCACAATATGAAGTAGCCCCACAGTTACCACAGCATGACGTAGCCCCACAGTTACCACAATATGAAGTAGCCCCACAGTTAACACAACATGAAGTAGCCCCACAGTTACCACAGCATGACGTAGCCCCACAGTTACCACAGCATGAAGTAGCCCCACAGTTAACACAACATGAAGTAGCCCCACAGTTAACACAACATGAAGTAGCCCCACAATTACCACAGCATGAAGTAGCCCCACAGTTACCACAGCATGAAGTAGCCCCACAGTTACCACAGCATGAAGTAGCCCCACAGTTAACACAATATGAAGTAGCCCCACAGTTACCACAGCATGAAGTAGCCCCACAGTTAACACAACATGAAGTAGCCCCACAGTTACCACAGCATGACGTAGCCCCACAGTTACCACAGCATGATGTAGCCCCACAGTTACCACAGCATGAAGTAGCCCCACAGTTAACACAACATGAAGTAGCCCCACAGTTAACACAACATGAAGTAGCCCCACAGTTAACACAACATGAAGTAGCCCCACAGTTACCACAGCATGACGTAGCCCCACAGTTACCACAATATGAAGTAGCCCCACAGTTACCACAGCATGAAGTAGCCCCACAGTTACCACAACATGAAGTAGCCCCACAGTTAACACAACATGAAGTAGCCCCACAGTTACCACAACATGAAGTAGCCCCACAGTTAACACAACATGAAGTAGCCCCACAGTTACCACAGCATGACGTAGCCCCACAGTTACCACAGCATGAAGTAGCCCCACAGTTACCACAGCATGAAGTAGCCCCACAGTTACCACAGCATGAAGTAGCCCCACAGTTACCACAGCATGAAGTAGCCCCACAGTTACCACAACATGAAGTAGCCCCACAGTTAACACAACATGAAGTAGCCCCACAGTTACCACAGCATGAAGTAGCCCCACAGTTACCACAGCATGAAGTAGCCCCACAGTTACCACAGCATGACGTAGCCCCACAGTTACCACAATATGAAGTAGCCCCACAGTTAACACAACATGAAGTAGCCCCACAGTTACCACAATATGAAGTAGCCCCACAGTTACCACAGCATGATGTAGCCCCACAGTTACCACAGCATGAAGTAGCCCCACAGTTACCACAATATGAAGTAGCCCCACAGTTACCACAGCATGAAGTAGCCCCACAGTTACCACAATATGAAGTAGCCCCACAGTTACGACAATATGAAGTAGCCCCACAGTTACCACAATATGAAGTAGCCCCACAGTTACCACGATATGAAGTAGCCCCACAGTTACCACGATATGAAGTAGCCCCACAGTTACCACAATATGAAGTAGCCCCACAGTTACCACAGCATGAAGTAGCCCCACAGTTACCACAGCATGACGTAGCCCCACAGTTACCACAGCATGACGTAGCCCCACAGTTACCACAGCATGAAGTAGCCCCACAGTTACCACAATATGAAGTAGCCCCACAGTTACTACAGCATGAAGTAGCCCCACAGTTAACACAATATGAAGTAGCCCCACAGTTAACACAATATGAAGTAGCCCCACAGTTACTACAGCATGAAGTAGCCCCACAGTTACCACAGCATGAAGTAGCCCCACAGTTAACACAACATGAAGTAGCCCCACAGTTACCACAGCATGAAGTAGCCCCACAGTTACCACAGCATGAAGTAGCCCCACAGTTACCACAGCATGAAGTAGCCCCACAGTTACCACAGCATGACGTAGCCCCACAGTTACCACAGCATGAAGTAGCCCCACAGTTACCACAGCATGATGTAGCCCCACAGTTACCACAGCATGAAGTAGCCCCACAGTTAACACAATATGAAGTAGCCCCACAGTTACCACAGCATGATGTAGCCCCACAGTTACCACAATATGAAGTAGCCCCACAGTTACCACAGCATGATGTAGCCCCACAGTTACCACAATATGAAGTAGCCCCACAGTTACCACAGCATGATGTAGCCCCACAGTTAACACAATATGAAGTAGCCCCACAGTTACCACAATATGAAGTAGCCCCACAGTTACCACAGCATGACGTAGCCCCACAGTTACCACAGCATGACGTAGCCCCACAGTTACCACAATATGAAGTAGCCCCACAGTTAACACAACATGAAGTAGCCCCACAGTTACCACAGCATGAAGTAGCCCCACAGTTACCACAGCATGATGTAGCCCCACAGTTACCACAGCATGAAGTAGCCCCACAGTTAACACAACATGAAGTAGCCCCACAGTTAACACAACATGAAGTAGCCCCACAGTTAACACAATATGAAGTAGCCCCACAGTTACCACAGCATGAAGTAGCCCCACAATTACCACAGCATGAAGTAGCCCCACAGTTACCACAGCATGAAGTAGCCCCACAGTTACCACAGCATGACATAGCCCCACAGTTAACACAACATGAAGTAACCCCACAGTTACCACAGCATGACGTAGATTTACGATTAACACAACACGAAGTAGATCCACAAACACTAGTTGGCCCGAATGACAGTGCCTCAAGGGTGTCAAGACGTAGTTCACGATCATCACGTACATCCAAGACCTCCAAGTCCTATGTGTCTGCTACCAAAGCTGAATTAGCAGCAGATAGAGCAGAATTGCGAGAAAGCGCAAAGACTCTAAAGGAGAAACACACCTTGCAAAAAGAGAAACAAGACTTGCAAGCTAAGATGGAAGCCCTGCAATTAAAAGAAGACCTGGCTGTTAAAGATGCAAAATTAAAGGTCCTAAATGCATTTGAACTTGGCGAGGAAATAGAACCTACATTTAAACAGGAAGATGGTATGAATGCTTACCTGGATGAATACCTGGAAACGCAACAACCCCAACCTACTGAAACCATGGCAACTGAAGACAGCAGAGTAGACTCAGTGCTTTTACCACCTCACTTTGCTGAATTAGGAGCTGTACCAAAAACACCTCTACAGACAGCCATGCGAGCACTTCAGATTTCAGCAGCACCAACACCCAGACCACCACCAACAATAACAACTAAAGCCTGGTTTATAGTCGGTAACGCAAGACGCAAAGCCAGACGCAAGAAGAAACGCAAGCCCTTGCGCGGTTGCAAGCCCCCCATTGCGAGCTTGCGTGTGTCACCTCAATTTTCTAAACTTCACGCAAGAAAAGACGCAAGCCTACTAACGTCATACTCATCGATCAGACAGTATGCAGAGCGTTTACACACAGTGCACTTCACTCCTGCCCGAGCCGAAATCAGCCAGCCTGAAAAGCTGATTTCCCTTAAGCTATAAACTCTGTAAATATATAACTTTAGCAACATTTGAAACATTTTCAGGCGAGAAAGTAGTCGTTTAGACCCCCAAGGTGTTGAAAATCTGACAAAATACCGGCTATTTACAAGAAGAAGAAGCATGAATCCACTCGAAGAGGTCCTGGCGGTGAATTTCCTTTCATCATAGTAGGCTTGTCATTGAAAAAAAACGCTACTCCACCTACTCTCCTGGCAGTGAATCGCCATGCAGCACACGCAAGCGCCGGCAAAGCTAAATGAAGTATAAACGTCTCGAGCCATTAACATAAACGCAAGAAGAAAGCGCAAGGGCAGTAAAAAGAAGTATAACTCAGCCTTTAGACGACAACTACAACAATACTAATGACAACAGCAAACCCACTAGCCAAACATTTTACCTCCAGACCTATTGCCAGTAAGAAAGTCAGCCAACAGATGGGAGGACAGATCACTCCTGCAGGGGGTGCAGCCAGTCCCATGAACATATCAGCACAATCAGACATGACAAACCTGCTTGTGTCTGTAGTGTCGCAGACTTCTCTTCCTAAAAAAGAGGTTCCTGTCTTCAGTGGTGATCCGTTAGAATACCAGTTGTTCACGCAAGCTTTCAGACACAATATTGAAGACAAGACTGACAGTTATGAAGACAGACTGTACTTCCTGGATCAGTTTACGGCAGGGCAGCCTAAGCAACTCGTGAGAAGCTGTCTACATATGGATGCTGCAGCTGGTTATAGGGAAGCAAAGCGCCTGCTCAAACATCACTTCGGTGACGAATTTAAAATTACAGCGGCATACATGCAGAAAGCCTTGGATTGGGCCGCAATTCGTCCAGATGACGCAGAGGAGCTGAACAGCTATGCACTCTATCTGAGAAGCTGTAACAAGACCGCACAAACATTCCAGTACATGTCAGAGCTTGATTTACCATCCAACATGAAACTGATTGTAACAAAACTTCCATACAAACTCCGAGAGAGATGGCGATCTGCTGTGTGCAACCACATGGAGCAGACTAAGCAGAGACCCAAGTTCCACGACCTAGTCAAATTCATTGAAGAGCAGTCCGGATCATGCAAGACCCAGTGTTTGGCAATATTCAAGATATGACTAAAAATCCAAAACCCAGACAACGCCATACGAAGTCTGGAAGCAAGAAAATTTTTGCTACCACAGTGTCCCCAGTCACAACTTCTACAGATGCCAAAACACAGAATTCTGACGCCAACACAAACAAAAAAGACGCATTTGCAAAACCTTGCATGTACTGCCAGGGAAACCACACCATGGAATCTTGCAGACAGATAGCTAAAATTCCCCACGACCAGAAGGTGGAGTTTCTGAAGAGAAATGGGCTTTGTTTTGGGTGCTTGATTAAAGGGCATCTCAGCAAAAACCGCCTGACATGTCACTCATGCGCAAAGAAACACCCCACGATCTTGCACTTTACAAACAACCCACCAGCTGGTGCTACGCAGAATGCAACAGTCACTTGTGTGACCAAGAAAGATGGCAGCAATGGTACAGGGTCAGTCCTAGTGAGCCTGACATCTACAGGCCAAACAGGGGCCGGCACTATAGACCACAAACTGCCGATTGTACCTGTGAAAGTAAAAACATCCAAGGGCAGTCACATCATACAAACCTACGCCTTCCTCGATTCCGGAAGTTCTGCAACATTCTGCACCGAGGCACTCATGGAACAGCTGTCGGTGAGGGGAAGAAAAACTGAAATTTTATTACGAACCATGAAACAGGAAAAGCCTGTGCAAACATACAGTGTGACAGGACTGGAAGTCTGCAGCCTCGATGGTGACCAGTTCCTAGCGCTTCCCGAGGTCTTCACAAAATGCACCATTCCTGTAAAAAGAGAGAACATCCCATGTGAGGATGATGTGAAGCAGTGGCCCTATCTACACGACATCCACTTCAAGTCCCTCATAGCAGACGTCAGTCTGTTGATTGGGGTGAATGTTCCCAAGGCCCTGTAACCCCTGAGGGTGATCAGCAGTCAGGTCGAGGGGCCATATGCTGTCTTAACACGCCTAGGATGGATCATAAATGGACCACTGGGCATTAGCTCACCTGTAGACCACCATGGCCGACCACTGGTCACATCCAACCGAATATCAGTGGCTCGCCTGGAAGAACTCTGGGTTCAGCAGTACAATCAGGATTTCCCAGAATTAGCCTACGAAGAGAAATCAGAACACTCCTTCGAGGACAAAAGATTTCTTGAGATCATGAATGAGTCTGTGACGAAATGAGATGGTCACTACGAGTTGCGACTGCCATTCCGCAGAAATGATATCTGTCTACCAAACAATAAGAAGATGGCCGAACAAAGAGCTCTGGGTCTTAAGAAGAAATTGGAAAGAGATTCAATGTTTAAGAAGGACTATGTCAGCTTCATGAATGATGTTCTCAAGAAAGGACATGCTGAGATGGTACCTGAAGAACAGCTCCACCGGAACGATGGTAGACTCTGGTACATCCCTCATCACGAGGTCTATCACAAGCAGAAAAGGTCTATCCGTGTGGTTTTCGACTGTACTTCCTCCTTCCAGCACACATCCTTGAACTCTGAGCCATTGCAAGGCCCCGATCTTACGAACACCATGCTGGGTGTACTACTTCGATTCAGACAGGAATCAGTGGCCATGATGGGGGACATTGAAGGAATGTTCCACCAAGTAAAGATTCCGGAAGATGATGTGGACTTTCTGAGAATCTTATGGTGGCCATATGGCGACACTGAACAACCACTTAGAGAACACCGAATGATAGTGCATTTGTTCGGTACAGTTTCATCCCCAAGCTGTGCAAACTTTGCCCTTCGACAGACAGCTGAGGATAACAAAGACGAGGCTGACACTCCAGTCCTCAACACCATCCTGCATAATTTTTATGTAGATGATTGTTTGAAATCAGCGGCCAATGAAAAGCTAGCCATCACTCTGGTCCAGAACCTGAAGGCAGTTTGCGCAACTGGTGGATTCAAGCTCACCAAATGGGCCAGCAACAGCCGTTCAGTCCTCGCATCACTACCTCACGAGGAACGGGCCAAAGAGCTCAAGAACATCGACTTGGAAAAGGACAAACTTCCAGCTGAACGTGCTCTCGGCATGATATGGGACATCGAGTCAGATATGTCCTTCTTTAACATCACTTTGAAAGAAAAACCGCATAGCAGAAGGGGAATCCTGTCAGCGCTGAACTCCATCTATGATCCCCTGGGATTCTTATCGCCCGTCATGCTGTCTGGAAAGATGATTCTCCAAGAGCTCTGCAAGTTGAACTATGGATGGGACGAGGATATCCCAACAGCACTTGCATCAAAGTGGAAGGAATGGCTGAAGGACCTTGAGGTACTCTCCAGCTTCAAAATTGAACGATGCTACAAGCCAGCAGGATTTGATTTCACAGATGCTCAATTACACCACATCTGCGACGCCAGTGAGAGCGGCTACGGGACAGTGAGTTACCTGCGACTGACCAGTAGAGGTAGACCTCCGGAGATTGCCTTTCTGATGGGGAAAGCAAGAGTGGCTCCATTGAAGGTGATCACAATACCCCGATTGGAACTTGCATCAGCTGCTGGCTGCTCGGATGGACAGAATGCTGAAGAATGAGCTAGAGCTCAGGATGTCAGACTCTGTATTCTGGACTGATAGCACTTCTGTTCTGAAATACATCACGAGTGACACACAGAGATTCAAAACATACGTGGCAAACAGAGTGACACTCATTCGCAATCTGACAGAGAAATCTCAATGGCGTCACATACGAACTGCCTTGAACCCAGCAGACAAGGCATCCAGAGGGATGGGAGCTGAGACCTTACTGGCAGCTACAAATTGGATCAAAGGCCCTGACTTCCTGACCCAATCTGAAAGTGCTTGGCCAAAACTTTCAACTGAACCTCTGGAACTCTCTGAGAATGACCCTGAAGTAAAGAAAACTGCTGTGACTCTTGCCACAACAGTCCAGCAGCAGAGCCCCCTTACCTGCTTCATAGAGCACTTTTCATCATGGCCAAAACTGATCAGAGCTACAGCTTGGCTTCTAAAGTTCAAGAAACATCTGAGGCTGAAGAGCCAGACCAGCGTCTCATTGAAAAGGTCAGTATAACCAGATCCTGCAGACCAACAGCTCTCAGTGCAAGAGCTCAAAGATGCTGAAATGTCACTTTTAGCCCATGTTCAACATCAATCCTTCAGAGATGACGTGTGTGCGCTACAGAAGGGCCAAACTGTGAAGAGAGACAGTAAGCTCTATAAGCCAGACCCTGTTCTCCAAGAAGGAATTTTAAGAGTGGGTGGCAGACTGAGTAGGCTGGCCATGCCGGAAGAAGTCAAACATCCAGCCATTCTGCCCCATGATCACCACTTATCAAGAATACTTCTGAGTTATGTCCACAACTCAGCCAAAACACTGTGGAAAAAATCAAATGCTCTCAGAACTGCGAACCAAATACTGGATCCCTAAAGCAAATGCTGCTGCAAGGAGAATAACGGACGACTGCATACTCTGCAGAAGGTGGCAAAGTAGAGCAATAAACCAGAAAATGGCAGACCTGCCCTCTGTAAGAATAACCCCAGACTTACCCCCATTCACTCACACAGGCCTGGACTACTTCGGACCTATTGAAGTCAAGTATGGTCGTAGCAAAGTGAAGAGATACGGAGCATTATTTACCTGTCTTGTCAGCAGAGCCATACACTTGGAGATGTCCTACACCCTAGACACAGATTCCTGCATTTCAGTCATCCGCAGATTCATCTGTAGACGTGGCCAGGTCAAGGAGATCCTCAGTGATAACGGAACCAACTTTGTGGGAGCCGAAAGGGAGCTCAGGGAAGCCCTTACTCACATGAACCTCAGTAAGATACAGAACGCAATGCACGAGAAGGGAATCAAATGGACCTTTAACCCACCATACGGCTCACATCATGGAGGTGCGTGGGAGCATCTTATACGCATCATCAAGAAAACCCTGTACTCTTTCACGAAAGAACAAACCATGACTGACAAATGTCTTCACACCGCTCTCTGCGAAGTGGAAGCCATTCTCAATGCACGTCCAATCACTGCATCATCTGGAGATCCGAAAGATCCTGAACCTCTTACACCCAACTACATACTACTCCTTAAAGGAAAGCCTATTGTAGCGTTATTGGGCATTTATACATGCATCAAATATAAGGATTTATAAGACGTTCTAACTGTCTCAAATAAACCTTAAACCTCGAATTTAGGGCACCACCTAGCTGATATTTTAACTTGCTTTAAGTTACAGTCCAGGGAGGACGACTGTTAAAATCTTACGATCCTGGTATGTTAAATTAATAATCAATTAATAATCAATTAATAATCAGTCTCATATCTCGCTACTTTCGTGAAAGTTCTCGTTTGGTTGGACAGACATTACGTAAAGAAAGCATACGACACAATCTGTGATTATAACATATATATAGATATATGAACTGTTTATTAAAATGATATGATCTTAGACATGAACCTTTAAACAAACAGGAGATGCATTGAATATGGGTGATTATATAAAACACTTAGTGAATGGAAAATAAAATATGGGAATGGAGGGATACTGGATTCAAATAGGTTGGCTGACTATTTGACGCTAAATACTGACATTTCGGATTAATTTATCATTCTGTGAAAGCCTCGAGACATCCATCAAACCCACTTTAAGGTGAAAACGGGTCGGTCTTACTGTGCTGAAGTTCTGCTTAGTCAGCTCGGAACACGGCAGCGGCCACGGGGGTCCGAGGGGATTTCTCTTCCTCTCTCTGGGCCTTCCTGGTTGTGGTGGCTGACTTTAGCGGACTTCTCAGTTGCTTCTTTTCACCGGGAAACGGGAACGATGGTGTCGAGGGCTGTGGTTAGATGATCAAACCCTCCGAGTGTCAGAGTTGGTCTGTTGCTTCTCTGATGTGAACTTAAGTTCACAGAAGATTAATGAAAGGTTGCTTGGAGTTGGCTTCTTGGTAGGAAAAGGTGATGGTGGCGTGTAACGGCGGAGGTTAGAGCGTGCGACGTAAAAAGGACATGGATGACGATGGACGAACAAAAACACGAAAAACGTGCATCTTCAGACTTCATTCTGTTTCTTTCTTCGAGTCTTTCTTCCTTGGGTCTTTCTGCCATCTCCTTCCTCCCTTTTGTCGTATTTTGCAAATCTCTCTTCAAATCTCTCCAGATCTGAGAAACTGAACAACTGAAAATCACATCTAATCTGCTCCCTGAGCAACTGTGATCTCATCCATTCTCTACTCTGCTCTCTCTGTTCAAATCTCCTTCTTCTCTGTCCTCTTTCTTCTTTCTTCTGATCTGAGTTTGGATTCGCGGGCTCCGGGGTTTGACTCTCGGAGGCGGGGCATGACGAAAGCTTACACTACTCTTTCAGCCAATGATATGCCTGAACTGTGGTGACGTCTGCCTGGGTGTCTGTGTAAGATGATCTACTCAGCCTTTTATGTGGGGATTTCGGGCTGAAACAAAGAAACTCTTATTTCTCCATTACTCTGTCTCATAGAACATTTGTTTTGGTGATTCTGAAAACACCACATCTTGTTAAGATATGCAGATTAAAGATATAACATAGACTTGCAATATAAAGACATCAAAATAAGACACAACGTAATAAAGAAGATTATGAGTTTCAAAATTCACATGAATATCTGTAAAGTCGTGACATATGAATAGCGAACCATACGATGTTAATTTTCTGTGTTAACAATGGGGATACCAAACAATAACAAATAGATACTGAAGGGACATCGTTAAAAGTTAAATTGTTGCATATATCTTGTCCATTTTACCGGGTCCTTGTGTTCAGCTATTCAACAATATAGACCACTAGGGGGCAATGTTGTTCCATCGGCGAGTTTGACTTTTCCCAACAAGATTATTTCTCAGTCGATATTTAAGCCAGAATCGTACAAATTGTCTCTAGATGCGTCTTGTGATCAAGCTGGAAACCTGAAAGAAATTGTATACGGTTATCAAACACAGTTAATACAGTTTTAAGATTCGATTAAAGGTGAGTCTTAGTGAAGTCTTCTCAGTTCGTGTGTAGCCATCTGGTCGGTTCTCTGGTGGGAAAGGGTGTTAAAGTGTCAACTTCGATTTATGGTGAAGATAAGATATTGAGGTCTCCCACTTTTCCAACAGAAAGATCCTTTGTACATTTTAGTTTATCCCAATTTTATGGCAAGCGTCTGTTGAAAAACTTTCAAAGGGCCGAAGGTTGTTGTAAATTAGGCAGTTTCTGTCTCTTTTTCCTTTGTGGAAAGAAAATGGAGATCTGTTTTTTATCCACATACGTAAACATCCCCCACAGGAATGTTGGTTTATCAAAGTTTGAAGAACTCTTAATCCACACGGCACTGTGACTGCTACACTATCCTTCCACCAGGACTCTTTAACAAGCAGGACTGTTACTCCAGGAGAAGATGGAAGCAGGTCCAGTACCTATCAGATCTCTTCTGGAAAAGATGGACGCGAGAATACCTTTCCCTTTTGCAAGAGAGACAGAAGTGGAATGAAGTGAAGAGAAACATTAAACCTGGTGACCTGGTACTGATCAGTGATGAAACTGCGCCACGCAACTCCTGGCCTATGGGCTTGATCAGAGAAACATTCCTTGACACCAACGGACATGTACGTCGTGTGAAGGTCAAGACCCAAACTGGCACCCTTGAAAGGCCTATCACGAAACTTTGCCTCCTCAAAGATATGGCCTGACTGACTTGACCTGACAGAACACATAGAACACGCATCACAGTACATATAGGACACATGACACTTTACTGACCACACAATAGTGCACTGAATGAAAGTGTGTGTGTGTGTGTGCATATGGTTGCATGTGCGTGTTTTTGTGTGTGTTGATATGAATGTGGAAAGCATTGCTGAATTCTTTGAAATTTATATTTTTTGAAATATAAAGGAAAATTGAATTTTGAATGTGGAATTTATATGAAAATTGACTTTTGAGTTTGACTTTTGAATTTGATGCTTGAATAATGGACTATGAAATAAGCATACAAGGACTATTTGTTTGAATTACTCTTTTGAATCTCAAGGATTTTTCTTTTTTTTTTTATGGACCATTTTTCTCCAAAGGATACATTTTTGAAGACTTTTGAAGGACTTTTCTGTTGAATCATGATAGACTTTTGCGCTATGTGCTCATGCAGAACTTGAATGCTTCTGGACTTCTGAATTTGAAATGAATGGCTCCTTATGAATATGTATTGAATTGCCACATTGTGCTCAATTAGGGGCCGGAATGTTGGAGCCATTTTGCCTATTTTGCCTATTTTGTGTTTGATAAACTTTTTGACTCATTATTTGTATATTTTGGTTATGGAATGATGGTATTTATGTTTATGAAGTTTGATCTGGTAATTATGGATTATTTATTTTGTTGTTGGACTGCCTTGCTTGGGCCGCTCTGTTTGGCCTACTGTGTGACGTGTCTAATTGGATTTAGAAACCTCCAAAATAGAGCCCTTTTTGTTTGTATACTTTGAGTTAATGAAACCTTTTATTTGGTTTGACTGTGAACAAATAAAATAAGACTTTATTTTTCTACAACGTGCGTTGGACGAAGTTTTATCCGCTCAGAAGAGGCAGCTGCGAAGCTGCCCCTACAAGATGCATCAACTCAAGTTCATTTGAACATGTTTGGAGCCAAAGCAGCAGACAGTTCAGTGAGTTATCAGCCTCTCCAAAAGATGATGCAATGAGACGCTAGAGTCTCCTGTCACATATGAACTTTGAATAAGGTCTCTGTGATGTCGTATGGCTGAGTTATGAGAACTCCAAAACTGGGCATTTGCAGATCATGAGATACTGACTTGCCATGGTGAAACCTGCCTGCTTTAGCCATCGTAAGTGAGGGAAACCACACAGAAGGACGGCCTAATTAAACTGTTAATAGCAGAAAGGTGTCCTGAAGACTGTTAGTGCCTCATAATTAGGTGGATTATTAGATCGTTGAGCCTCAAAATGCTTAATACAGGTCTCCTGAAGACAATTCTGTCATTTTTAATCTAGGTCCTGAGAAGTTGAGAGTCTCCTGTCACATATGAACTTTGAATGATGCGTTAGTGATGCTGTATGGCTGAATTATGGGGGCTGCAAAGTGCCCTCGTTAAGTGCTTTTCAATGCATTTTCCCATTGCATTGTGGGTATTTTCAAACTTCCCCTCACTATCAGTTTAAAGGAGAAAAGCAGATCAGATTTGTAACATGAAGCTGTTCTAACAGGGCAGCCATCTTGGCTCTGCCCTCATAAGCAGTCTGAGAACAGAGCAGGCTGACAAGGCGTTGCCCCGGTAACAGGAGCAGGTGCGGCTCGTCTGTGTCTCTGACATGTGCGCTCACTATGGCTTCTTAAAACTGCACTATAATTTTGACTGCACTTGACTGTCTCGAACAAACGGTCGCTGTTCGAAAAGTAAAAGTCGTATCCGAATAATTCTTGAACCGTCAGCACCCCAAGAGACGGCAGAAAACAGCGGTGTAATTTTCATTCAGCTACTACGTGTGGTTCGTTTTTTGTGACTGTGTGAAAGAGGACAAAAATGCCTACGGTTTAAAGTAAAATCTTTCCAGATCGGGCAGATATTTTTGACATGAGAGATATTTGTTCGAGGAATTGGTGCAGTATCGAATTTAGAGTGAGAAACAAAGTGGGAGAGACACCTCGGCCGAAATGTAGTCTTCCTAAAACGTAAACTCCCGTTGTGTCAAAGCTGTATAATGTATCAACAAACCCTTTAGTTCAGTTAAAGCCGAGAGTCTCCTGTCACATATAAACTTTGAATGAGGTCTGTGTTATGCTTAATGGCTTAGTTATAAGGCATCTAAAATAGGGCATTTTGGCGCTAGTCGAGCGCCAAAATGCACTTGTTAAGTGCTTTTCTATGCATTTTCCCATCCACAACAGAACCCAATTTTTCCCATTTTGCCGGAATTTCTTTCGACTAATGAGAGCCAAACATAATAGCACACCGATCCAGGTCGTTGTGCACGTGTGCTTTTTATGCCGGTCGGACCATCGCTGCTAGACTAGGAGCGCCGAACTTTAGGGCGGAAACGGGAGAAAAATAAGAGTCTGTCAACAGATTAGTATGTGTGTCTAATGCCTTCGGCATAATTACTGCCCAGGCAGAATGAATAGTTGCCCCTTATTGAGATATATGTTCACAACTTTTTTCTCCAAGTAGCTCAAAAGAAACGTCTGCTTTTACAGTTTAAGAACAGAATCTTCCTAAGGAAAGCCTAAATGGACCCTGAGAGCAGCAAAATTTATGAAACAGGTTTGTGTGAACAGTGAAAAATTAAGAATGACTTACACCACAGCAGATCTATTCTGTCTTCTACTTTTTCCACCTCAGAGATATCAGACTTTGAGAAGTCCTCAGTGAGCAGGACAGCATTCCTGTAGTGGTAGATGCTTGCTTCTTTGTGCTTCTCATTGGTAACGGCTGCTACGAGGAATCTGTATCTGCTGTTGCTTTTCAGAGCTCTGGCAACACGACCAAACTGTCTGGCTTTTTCTCTCATTGTTATATCTTTTTCTGAGAAGTACCAGGCGTCCTGGGTGGATGGACTGAGATCCTCAGTAACTTTTAAGTCCATTGAATCCAGGTAGTCGGACATTTTCTTAAGATAAGGGTCAGTAGTATCCAGAGAGGTGAAAACAAAGCAAAGAACATCATCTGCCTCAGGATTTAGAACCTCTCTGTCCAACTCTTTCTGGTTTTGGACTATCTTTGCTCCTTCCATCATGTCTACACAGGACCTGACGACGTTAACTTCTCTCTCCATGTCATTCATCCACTTCTTCAGTTTCTCAGGATTGAACGGAGTCTTCTCTCTGTCATCAAAGAAGGATTCCAACTCCTTCTCGTCTTTCTCGCCGGCCCTCATCAACTGAAGATTCTTCCTCATCGTCCCTTGGACTGCAGCTGTGTACATATTACACAGTTTCTGGAAACCGGTCAGCCTGTCATGAATCTTTGGGAAATTGTTGTTGTGCTCCAGACAGTCATTACATCTCATTTTCAGATTCTGAAAATCTTCCATAAAAGCTTGGGCCTTTCTTCCAAGCCCAGAGCTGATCCCAAGCTCCACACCAGCAGCTGATGGATCAAAATGCTTCAGGGACATCATCCAGACCTTCAGTGGAACACCATTTTCTCCGTTTTCTCCCAGGAGTTTTGGAAGTTGTGTGTATGTCTTCACTGCATCTTCAAATGTTGCAGGGTTGCTTTGGAGGATGAGGTCTCCGTAGAACTTGCAGGTGAATTTGTTAGTCAGAGCTTCTTCCTCATCACTCAGCTTGATGTCAACTTTACCGTCAACATTAAATGAGGGGATCTTCTTTATCACAGCTTTCATGCTGCCCTCGATCTTCTGAACATTGTCAGCTTCTTCCTTCTCACTGTCAAACACAAAAAAGGCATTTGCCCCATAAAGGATGCCAGTGACTATGTGTGTGGCCGAACTCTTCACAGCATCTTTTACTTCCTGGGTGCTCTTTGTTTCAAGAGGAATCAGCTGTTTGAAGACGGTGGTAGCTTTGTACTGACACGTCACTCGACTTTGGTTGTGGGATTTCTTCATATCTTTCAGATACTTTGCAGATCCTTCAACTTCAATCAGTCCGGATTGAAAACTGGCTTTCAGGGAGGCATCAACATCCAGCAGAGAGGACTTCTCTTCAAAGGAGTCAGATGTAGCGATTTTAAAGTCACTGCTGCGCTGATTTTCCTGTACAATCTTCTCTTGTAGAGTTTTCTTATCCCACAATGTGACACCTTTAAAACAACAGATCAACTCATTTGTTAAAAGGAAAACAACACAGCCTCAGAAAACATTATTGTACCCATTTAATCTCAGTGTTTTTATTCAACTTTTATACACTCACTGCACTGAACATTCAGAAATTCATAAATCTTATCTCTCTGGCTGCACTCAGTTCATACAGTTGAAAACCTTCACATCCCAACCATCTCCCCTCTCCTCTGGTGTTCCCCAAGGCTCTGTACTCGGTCTTATGCTGTTCATCATCTATCTCCTTCCCCTTGGTCAGAGTTTCCGTAGATTCAACATCCACTTCAATTATTACGCGGACGACACCCAGCTCTACCTTTCAACCAAACCCACCTCCACTTTCCCGCCTTCTTCCATCTGGGACTGTTTACAAGAAATAAAAACCTGGTTCTCTTCTAATTTTCTGAAACTCAACAGTGATAAAACAGAGGTACTCCTCCATTCATCCATCCATTATCTGCCGCTTGTCCGGGGATCGGGTCGCGGGGTCAGCAGCTTGAGCAGAGAAACCCAGACATCCCTGTCCCCGGCCACTTCCTCCAGCTCTTCTGGGGGGACCCCGAGGCGTTCCCAGGCCAGCCGAGAAACATAGTCTCTCCAACGTTTCTTGGGTCCTCCCTGGGGCCTCCTCCCAGTGGGACGGGCCCGGAACACCTCACCAGGGATGCGTCCAGGAGGCATCCTAACCAGATGCCCGAGCCACCTCATCTGACTCCTCTGGATGCGGAGGAGCAGCGGTTCTACTCTGAGCCCCTCCCGGATGACCGAGCTTCTCACCCTATCTCTAAGGGAGAGCCCAGACACCCTGCGGAAGAAACTCATTTCGGCCGCTTGTATTCACGATCTCGTTCTTTCGGTCACTACCCACAGCTCGTGACCATAGGTGAGGATAGGAACATAGACTGACCGGTAAATCGAGAGCTTCGCCTTCTGGCTCAGCTCCTTCTTCACCACGACGGGCCGGTGCAGAGCCCGCATCACTGCAGACGCCGTATCGAGCATCGAGCATACGAGCGCAATGGCTACGAAAGGAAAATCACACATGAAGTGTTGTGTTGTTGGCTGCACCTGTGGTGCGTTTCTGGAGACTCAGGTGTCCAGCAGCAGCTCCAGTCTCTGCCGGTGATATCTCTCGGTGGTTTTCACAGCCACGAACAGGTCAGCCTGTGTGAGGTGCTCCACCGGCCGAGGGGGGAGCGCTGATGGAAATGTTAATGCACTCACAGAGACAATAGCTTTGGAATACATAAGTGGCCCAAAGCCATTGTCAGCACTTATCCAAACCACAAACCCTGGATTAATGGAGACATCAGTTTTTTTTTTCACTGCTCCTCAATTTTTGATAGAATTTTTTGAGTGTGTGTTTTTATGTGTATCTGTCAGGTTTTCCATTAATAATAAAGCTTAAGTGTTATCAGAGAGATGGAATCAATGCAGGGAAAAGTCTCCTGTGGCTGTGGGAGCTCTCTACATTCTGCATCATCAGATTAACTCGTACATTCCTGTTCTCATAAAATATTCATGAAATGAGGGCTGTCCATGTTTATGTACAGCTCATAATGAAGCGCTCCCCAGACTTGAGTTATCCGACCAACCCTCCAAACATGTGTGTCACACCTCTGCAATGCAGTGGAGCCCAATGCAATACCCCGGCTTCCTTAATGTACGTTAATGGGCCGCATCTGTCAAAAGTTACTCGTAACCGTGGACACTTTTCCTCTTTACACTTGTTTAAAGAGGCGTGTGTTCGGAAAATCTAAAAGAAACGCTTTTTATATTGTAATATCAGTGGGCAGCTGTTTCTTTCCTTTCCCAACTGTAGCATCGTTCATGTTTAAATTCAGCATCCATGACATCCAATATTCATGAGTGTGTCTGTGCGACTGGCCTCATCGGTTCCCCCCGTTCGACAGGAGAGCACCAACAACTTAGTTTCATCTTCTTTCCTCCATCACAGCTAATTAAAAACAGAAACTTTAATGAATAAATGTTTCTGTGTTTCCGCTGTGAGATCTATGATGCTTCTGTCTTGGCTCTCGGTGGAAGAGGTCGCATTTCTCTCTGCTCCTCCCTCCCTTTTTTTGCCCTGCTCAGCGTGTCTGTGTCTGTGTCTTTTTGAGCATCTTTTTACATATCAGACGAATTCAAGTAAGATGGATTTGGTCAGCTGGGGTCTCAATGCTATTGATCAAATTTTCTCAACCGCGAAGATGAGGAAAGGAGAAGCCTCATGCCCCGAAGGGACATTCTTCGCTGGATACTCGGAGGACGCATGGGGGACGTGGCGTACCGTGTGTTTGGCGATGCTGGCTGTCGAGGACGCGGAAGACGTCTACATATTCGGATTTATGATACTCGGGTTCCTTCTGTTTGGAGTTGGAGGATACCTGGTATTTTGTGAAATTAAGAGATCGTGGAAGGCATTCGATGGGGTCACAAGAGCAATCAACGCTCAGACTGAGATGCTACGTGAGCAGAATCGGAAGCTGGAGGCGATCCTTGCGCAGGTTCGCAGGCTGGCTGAGATTCCTGGACTCAGAAGAGAAGTGGATTGACCTGGGAGAATGGTTGATTGATCGCTTGGACCGGGCGGAAAGGGTCCACATCCCACAATTCGGCTGAATTCGGGACTTCGCCATGAGACAACCAGCAATGGACAAAAAAGTCAGAGAGCGCAATCAGTTGTCTGTCTGACCTAAATTAATTGTTATTCCAATCCGGCGCCCCACACTGGCCTTGTAGCCAGCTGCAAAATCGTTCTCCACGTTTGTTATGGTAACATGATGCTCTTTCCCATGTGCTCCCCCTCCCTTCCTGCACTCCTGTGAGATTTGTTGTGGAACTGGTTGACATATTCCAACTTGTCAAGGACAATTGCCTGATCCAACTTTCTGTGCAGACTTATTGAACAAACACACACACACACACATACATGCTCATTGATAACACATGCAACTCCTCACCTCTTCACTGTCCCATTGCTTAAGGTGTTGTTATGTGTATGTGATGCTTTTTTCTGTGCTGAGGTTTTTTTTTACGATCTCAGACCGTATCCTGATAAGGGTACAGTGTGAAGTATGATTTTTTTTTTTCCCTCCCCTCACCCGATGTTGTTCTCCTTCCTTCTTATCTGGCGGCGCCTGCAAAGCGGGCTGCGTTGCCTGGTCACACTCTCTCTCCCTGTTTGTTTCTGTGTTGTCTGTCATGACCAAATGGAATTTCCCCCTGAATCTAATTAATCACATGATTTCCCTGATTAATCACAATTAATCGCATTTTTACGCAAAATCCAAAAATTATGTATGTATAATTCTAAAGTAGTGTATAGCCTTTAGCATTTAGTTTTATTTTAAAGGAGCCATGGCATGACATTTTCACTTTTTAAGGTTGTTTAACATTAATATGAGTTCCTCTAGCCTGCCTGCGGTCCCCCAGCTGCTAAAAATGACGATAGACCTAAACCATGCACTGGAAATTATTCTCCGCCTTTGGAAATGTGACCAGGCAGATGGCCTGATCGGGAAAGCCACCGCTTATGACGTGTCCGTTGTTTCCCCCCAGAGCCAATAAACTGCCTTTCCCCGCCCACAGCTCTTTGGCCAGCTCATTGCTCTGTACATGGATGTAAAAAATCTGTTTAGAGCTCCTGCATCAGAACCTCTAAAGAGCCAGTGGACAGATTTTGTTTTTTCTGGGAAAGTGACGACAGAACCGAAGAGATTTGTGTATGTGTGCGCCAAATATTTCACAGACGAATGTGTCCAGAACTTGGGCCAATACCGAGCCCAATAAGGGAGAGCCCAGACACCCTGCGGAGGAAACTCATTTCGGCCGCTTGTATTCGCAATCTCGTTCTCTCGGTCACTCCCCACAGCTCGTGACCATAGGTGAGGGTAGGAACATAGATTGAGCGGTAAATCGAGAGCTTCGCCTTCTGGCTCAGCTCCTTCTTCACCACGACGGGCCGGTGCAGAGCCCGCATCACTGCAGACACCGCACCGATCCGTCTGTCAATCTCCTGCTCCATTCGACCCTCACTCGGGGAAGGATCTGATTCCCGAGTAAGTAATTTAACGCTCTATTATTGTATTGCTTTCCTGTATGTACAGTATAGTTACATAGCTTGTTACCACAGAAAAGGGTTTGTATCGTTAGCAGCTAACGTTAGCTAACGGTTAGCAATGGAGCTAATAGCATCTGCAAGCTCTTATCTCTGCCAACTGGGCTGTTGGAGGTGTTTGCATGCCCATGAGATGGTTAGCTCGCTCATTTTAGACCAAAACCCCCTACTTCAAGCTTCCTGAAGAAGAATGAATCCGCAAATTCAGTGCATTTCATCAGGATAATGATTCATTCATGGTTCCAGCGCTAGCGCTACGTGCTTCTTTGCAAACCAGAGCAATCAGATGAGAATGTCAAAATCCTCACTCCTGCTTTCCCCTTCAGGCACGCCTTTTTTGCCTTTTTAGCTGTGTCTTGTGTAGCACTTGCTTGATGTTTGACTGTGTTAGGAGAGTTGTTCAGTAACTAGTTCTTCATATTGTCAAAGTAAGCTCACATCAACAGGTTTCGCTAGTTTTAAGGCATAGGGCTGCCGTGCCATCTACTTGCCATAGAGATTCACAAAACATTTGCGCAAGGTACCATGGGCGTAAGTAAGGCCACACCCCCACTAAACAGCTCATTCTGGGGATACTAAGGAAAGCTCATTTTTGGGACTGGCTGTAATTCTGCACCAAGGCAGAATTTTGGGGGAAAAAACTCAGATACAGTATTAGGGGACCACTAAAGCCTATAAAAATATATAAAAGCCTCCATTTATTTTCATGCCATAGGACCTTTAAAGCCTGATCATCTGTCTTCAAATAAGGGGACCCTGAGGCTTACTAAACAGCCAGGTGAGACCTATGCAAGTCATTGCATTCTGTTTTTATGATTTACTGTGAATAAAATTTACTTTTAAATGAAGTGAAACATGAACTGTTGTTAATTTGACCTGCTGCAGTTCTGTAACTGTATCATAACACGACTTTGCATCAGTCAAACCTCAGTGAACCCACTTCCACAACACTTGCAGCAGAGTTTTGTAGAAAACGTGTGACGGGTCACTTTGTGGAATTATACGGGCATGTTCAGTCAGTCAGTGTCATGAACCTGCTTCTTTGATTGAACCAGCTGCTAACTTCAGGAGCCATCAGCAGATTCTGGTGCTTTCCTGCAACTCACACTTCTGCATTCACAGGATCTCAGCAGAAGATTTTACATGTCATCAAAAATGAATCAAATAAACCTAATGTCTCTTTGGTCAGCGCAAATGTGCTATTTTTTTAAATGACAAATTAAAACTTTGGAGCACTTTGGCAAGGAAAGAGAAATGTGTCTTGTAGGAGTAAATGTAATATATTGTAGGCCTACCATGATTATAAACCTCATCTTACCTGGGATAAGTTGATCCTTCCGAGCATCGTAGACCATCCCAATGGTAAAAGGTCGACCCAGCGCAGCCACTTCCATCACCCCTGAAGCCATGTCTCCTACAGAAAGGAAAACATCCGATTGCACGAGTTTGATGATTACCATTCAGCATGCGGTGTTTCTCATTTCATATCAAGAACAGAAATAAAAAATGAAGCATGTTCAAGATGAGCGAGGTCTTTACTGAACCAGCCTTCAGAGTCTGGGATATAACGCAGTCTGGTGCAGTCCAACCCGGTTACCCTGATTTTAATATTGTTATATTTAGTTTTTCGGTAGAATTGTAACCTTATTGAGGATTCGTATGCTGGCACCTTCTGATCAAGTCTCTTGGCTCACCTCGGGTCAATTGTTCAAGGTAATACAGCCGATCACACTCACTATCTGATTTTTCATGTATAGTGTGGTCGAAAGCTATTATGAAAGGCTTGAACTCAAGTGGATCCCCACTGAAAACAGGAACATCTCTTGGTGGCAGATGTGACAGTCTATGTTGTTTAACCAACATCTCAGTAATGCTGTTTTGCTACAACGTACCGGAGGGCAGGGGCGAGGCTAGGGTGTTTTTAGTGGTGCCAAGGCCCCTCCGTGAGACAGCTCGGCACCCCCTGGCTCAGCGCATTTTTAAAATATTATATTATGCAAAAAACTTGCTCTGCCCCTGCGCAATACTTTGATGCAACTGGACAATCTGGCAACCTTGTGTGTCTGGCAACCCTGCTTCAAAATGAGGCTTGTGACCAGTCCACTTATCAACTACATCTCTTCTGATTGGTTGGCACATTCACACGACTGCTTGCCGCTAGAGTTGTCTACGGCTTGGCATTTTGTTCTGGTCGTAAGCTAGCTGTTCCACACATAGAATTCTACATTTCCCAAAATAAATGTTGAGTTATCTTCAATATTTGTCTCAGGCTCTCTGTTATCCCTGTCAAGCCACAGTCTTTTGAAATGAAGAGGTCAAAATTGAATGTTGTAGGGGAAAACACTAGGGCTGAACGATATATTGCATTTGCGATAATATCGCGATATGACCAAGTGCAATTTTCTAATCGCAAAGGCTGCGATTATACTCTGTTCACGTGACATGCGCGAGTAAAACATGTGATATGATCAAACGAGATTGTCTAACCACAGAGGCTGCACTCTGGTCACGTGACACGGGGAGCAAAGTTATGAAACAGTCTACCGGAGAGAACTCGCAAGCAAAGCTGTAACCTACACAATGGCCTCATGCTCAACAGAACCAGACCCTGCGGGGATGCTAGTTTCAAAGAGGAACTGCACATCAGTCGTGTGGGACTATTTTGGTTTGAAAGTGATGGTTCGGAGTAGATTCACCCTGGGGTCATTTGAACCGTGATATCCAGCCAAGTAGCCCACCCGCAGTTTTTCTGATATTGGTTGAACATCAGCTGAGTTACTGAGTTATCCCGAATAGCTTCGTACAAGCGCTAACGGACCCTGGCAGTATCTCCAAAATTACCACACTAAAATCACATGCCATGACACCAAACTTATATAAATATGGTCTGTACTCACAAAACGATGCATTTGAAAGTTTGAAAATAGTCCAGGAGTTTATTATTATCAACACAAGCCTGATAGCTTCTCTGCTGCTAAAGCTACGTCGACGTCACTTCCTTGATCTGGGAGCTTCAAAGTAAGATGAGGGTTGATCTACTACTGTAGACAACAAAGCAAGGCTGCTCAATTTCTCCATTGATAAAATAAATTCAAAACTCTACAACATAAAAATTCATAAAAATTCATGTAGAATATAGCATATACTTTGCTGATATCAAGAATGCTCTTCCCCAGATAAAGTCAGGGCCCTATGGAGTTCAGACAGCCTTTTCAATCCCTGTGATGACAGGTAACAGAAAAGTGGTCAAACTGGTGAGAAATAAAAAAGGTTCAGTTAAATCAGTGGTTCTCAAACTTTTTTGATAATTCCCCACTTTGAACAAGTGGGGATTTCCAAGCCCCACCTGCTCCTGTCGCCCCAACAAAAATATTGATAAATTACATTTCAACTCGATTGAACTAACACCAAGTAACATCATATTTTATAATGAATCAAAATCAATAACATCTAATAACACAAAGTTCAAAAAGAGAAAATAAAAGCGTTTCATTTGCAATCTGTGCAAAAAACAAAACAAAACAAAAAATGTATCCCTGCATTAGTGGCTGCAATGAGCCTGTTTTGCACAACTTCTCAAAACGTGGTTGCAGGCTTGAAACTGCCACTCTCAAGTCATGCTCAATGTTGAGCTGAGATCTGTTTTTTGCTTCAGAGATGCCACAGCTGAAAAGCACGTGGTTGCATAACGGGATTCTGTATGTAACTTTGTATGAGGCCATTTGTGCTTGACTGTTAACCGACGCAGCCTTTACCAGGCGTTGCTCCTGCTGTCGATTTTCTTTTAAACAAATCCAGTGGCTTGTTAACGTGACAGGGGTGTGTTATAGTGATGGGATACTCGAGTTTGTATGAGTCACTTACTCACTAAAATGAATTGGGTTTTTGAGTCACTTGAATCAATCACCCAGAGTGTGCGCAACAGAATGTACAAACAAGTTCCAAACCACGTCCCAAATCATTGTGAAAAAGGCTAAAAATCAAGAAGTCTCCAAGGCCAAACATTTATTTTTCTTTCTTTCTCTCTAAATAAATTCAAATAACCCAAATAGCCAATAAATTAACATTCAGTGCAAAACAGTGCAAAATTATAATAAAATGTATGAAACTGTGCACAAATAGAACATTTAAAGCTGCAGTCTGCAGGATTTGTTGTTGTCATACGTAAAGTCCTACTTTTTGGCATTCTAAGAGTTTACATGATCTATCAGAACGCTTGAAGTTGAAAACGGTGACCTCCGTAGTCGCAAAATGCAAGAAATGCTTCTTTTTTAACCGAAAAATAAAAAGTTATTCAACTTCCTGTCCTGCCCCATCAAAACATGAGAACTCGTGCACGTCTACGTGCACGCCAGATGCGCGTACACGACTCCTCATTCATCAACTCACCTGTCATTTGCGATCATGGAAGACACAGTAAGTAGACTAGCCCGTAATGAAGTTCAATAGTCCAGATAAATAAGCGTGGGGACGAGCCTACCTTGTATCGCGCGTGCACAATCGGTGATTGACAGGCAGCAGAGCCCAGCTCGTAACCTGATTGGTTACCTTTTACCGGTCCGGTCTGCAATTTTGTAAACAAACCTGCTGGCTTTGGAGGGACCTAGCGGGACATATAGGGGACCTAGAGGACTCTTTTTTTTTTTTTTTTGTATTGGGGTATTTAATGTACTAC